>NW_024581108.1:10594326-10667789 GCF_017639235.1 Corvus kubaryi
CGCCCCGCGGAGCGCCGCCCCCGCCCGCGCCCCCCGCCCGCCCGCGCCGCCCCCCGGGAGGGCCCTCCTCCCGCGCAGCCCTCCCGCCGCCGGCCGCCGCCGCAGCTCCCCCAGCCCGGCAGTGGCGGCGGGGAGGAGGACGAGGACGTGGGTGAGGGGGACTCCGTCCTGCGCGTAACAAAGCGGCCGCTGCCATTTTGAGACACGGCCGGGCCCCACGGCGGCAGCGGTGGCGGCGGCCGGGCCCTGCCCTTGCAGCGGGGGCGCGCCCTCACCTTCCCCGTAGTCCATGGCGGCGGCGGGCGCTGCTGGCGGGAGAGTGGCGGTGGCTCCGGCGGCTCCCAATGGCGCCTTCCACCACAACGAGGCGAGGCGGGACCCGCGCGCTGCACGCACTGCCACGGCGCGCGGCGATTGGCTCGGCCCTGGCATCACGTGACCGAGCCGGCCTGCAGGGAGCGCGGGCTCGGGCCCGCCGCGCCAAGCGCCGCGCACGGGGCCTGGGTCGGCTGGGTCACGAGGGAGGCTGCGCGGCGGCCATTTTGAGCCCTGGCAGCCGCCATTTTGTGTTCTGGCGTCGGGCCCTGTCATGCTTGAAGCCGCTTGCAGGACGAGGAGTGGCGAGACATCCACGCCTTAACCCTCCCACACGCTCCCGGCGGGTCCTCATGAAGTGGCTCAGAATACGGTCCCCTGAAGTCAGGCAGTGTCTGGCGGGACTGAGCCCTCACTGGCATCCCTTGCAGCTGCACAGCCCTGGCCATGAGGTGCTCTGTCCCTGGGTCCTAGCAGTTCCCAGTGTGGGCTGCTGTTGTGTTACACAATCCAAATGGCTTTGCAAAATAAACCGTTTGTTTTAAGAAATGCCCCCTGTGATGCCCCCTTTGATGAACCTAACAACACCACTTTAACTAAGGAAGAAATTTACTGCATGGGTTATGAGAGACTGGAATAGGTTGCCCAAAGAAGCTGTGGATGCCCCATCCCTGGCACTGTTCAAGGCCAGGCTGGATAAGGCCTTGAGCAACCTAGTCTAGTGGGAGGCTCTCCTGCTCCTGCTGGGGGGGTAGGGTTGGGACTAGATGATCTTTAAGATCCCTTCCAAACCCTTAACATTCTATGATTCAGCGATTCTGTGATGCATCACTCCCCAGACAAAGTATTTTGTGTTTGTAACAGGCTGCACTGAAACACTCAAAATGGCTGATGTTAAACACAGACTTCATTTGAGGTTAGTTGTAAGGTAACACTGTGCTCCTCTATGCAGCCAAAAGATTTGAAGAAACAGACTCTGCCCAGACATACGATCATGCAAAAAATCCTCAGTGACCTGTGTGAAGATCACATGAGGAGTATGTAATTCCTTAGAGTTTATTAATGTTTTATACAATCCTGAAAGAAACAAAAAGAGAGGGGGAGAAAAAAAGAAAAAATAAGAAGGAAAAAAAATATGAGCAGATCTGGTACAGAGAACCTGGGAAAACGTCTCTGAGGACAGGCTGTGGGTGAACTTTCAGGCTGTATGAGTGGGCAAAGCCACTTTCGCCTGGGGTTTGATTATGCCGGGGAAATCAGGGCTTCCTTCAGTCTTGGATGGCTGTAACAGTTTCTCGCCATCCGCAAACCAATAAAACCTCCATTGCAGGCAAGGGTGTATTGAGTCACCGAGGTGCGGAGTCCAAGATGAGGTTAATCTCGAGCCTGAGCCGGGCAGGGCACAGTTCCGCTCGCCGGGCTCTGGAGGGCAGCAGAGGCGAGTGCATGCGGCCCGCGCCGGGAAAGCGCTGGTGGGCGGCACCGGGAACACGTGCTTAGTTATCCCCGCCAAGGGGAACCCTTCCTTCGGCTTTACCTCCGACTTCTTATCCAAAGATACCATATGCTTGGGCAGAGTGATGATTCCACGGTCCAAATACCCCTCAAACAGACCTGTCTGTGCCCCCATCCCTCTACACATGCAGACCAGACAAAGTTTCTTGCACTGAACTTGAGATTCATACAGAGACATTTTCCTGAATGTCCGGGGCTGTACATCTCATGTTTGCAACATAGCAGCCTCTTTTCTGCAGGCTTTTGTGCAATAATGGTCCAGCAGTGCACAGCCTGATCTGCAGACTCATGCCTGTGAACAAGCACAAGGACCAGCATCCAGCTGCCCTAAAGCTCTGAAGGGAAGAAACCATGCAGAATAGATAGATTTGTCATCAGTGCAGCTAATCGTTATTCAAAATAAACACAAATATTCAGGAAACCTGATTCATCTCAATCAATTGCCCCTAAGTCTATCAAAAGTGAATGTTTTAGCTGTTTCCCTGGCACAAAACCTATCGAGAGACTCAACAATTGAAACTCTGAGCTTGCCTATGCAACTGTATGGAAAATCACGCTATGAAAAGCCAGTGTCCATAAAGGAGACAGAGGAGTCCTGCAACTTTATTCGAATAACGGGAGAGAGTCCACCAAGGCACAGGCCCACGGAGTGTTTTCTCTCTCAAGCTTTCGGAAGGTGCAGCCTCCTTTTATCCTAAACTCCCCGCCGCATGTTGCCCTCTTCCTTTCCCCATTGGCTGAGGTAGTAGGAAGGTACAGCCTTCCCGAACCGCCTACCCCATATCCCCCCTTGAACCTGTTGTTTTACACCGAAGTTCAGAAACTGCGGTTTGTGCAGATCTACTTGTCTGTTTCAGGACTCAAGCCGTCTGGGCTCTGTAGCAAACCTGCCGCTTGAAGTCAATAGAGACATTAAGACCCATTTCAAAGACGTTAACACCCATACCTTCACCCATAGAATTGTTTGTAAAAACATTAGCACACATCTGCCCTATCACAACCTAAGGGGACTGTTGCATAAAGGAGAGCAGGATTTATACTGAAGTGTTTGAGAGGGAAACTCTGAACAGGAGACTATTAAAATGATAAGCATTACTATGAGGTGTTTAGGCAAAAGCCCAAAGACAAGGAAGGGACAACCAATAGTAGACCGGGGAAGAGCTAAAAAGATTGAGGTGTGTTGGAAAGGTGGAATAAAAAGGACTATTTGCAGGGAAGCAGGCTGCTGATCAGAATGTTTGTGTGACTGAGCCCCATGGCTAATTGCCACTGTCTGTCCTATCTTCTTCTCAAATTCTGTTTCTATTTATTTTTCATATGATGGGTTGTGTTCTCTGCTCTGTGCCCATGCATATGACCTGATAATGAACGCCAAGCCATTCGGCTTGGTGAGTCACGTGAGCAGTCTGGGAGACAAGTACTGGGAGACCCTAAAAGGTTTTTTCCTATGCGCACATCCTTCGAAGCAGGATCAGGCTATGCACGCTGCCGGCATTCATGTTGTGGGTCTCTGCAAACACCCAGACTGAGAATGGGCAGAAGCAGATCCAAGGCATCTAACACTCCTCTTTCACAGGAAAGTTATGCCAAAATACTTATCTTTTGTGAATCTTTCCGCTATTCTCCTAAAGCACATCTGTTCTGTGACTAATCCATCAGGAAATTTACTCATTAGAGTACGCTAAACTACCAAGAGTCACAGGGTTAAGCCTCTATAGTGTGTCATGTTAAAAATCTGGATTCAAAAGGTCGGAAGCAGTCCTGAAGAGATGAGTGATCGTTGAAATCAGCAGTTTCATATGCACTTCAGGAAGCTCTGAATTGGGCCCATGTCAAGGTTTACTTAATATTTGTATGCAAACTCCCCAGTGTTCCTGGGGAGTTGCATACAAATCCTGCTGTCCTGTGTGTCCTTTCATGGTCTGAAGAAGTTATTGACAACAGAGGTGGTTGTTATGGGGACAGCTATCTGTCAAAGCAATGAGGGTATGTGACAAAGAGAACATCTGATTATGAAAAATTTGATTTTGTACAGAAGAGGAAGTGTAGCCCTGAAAACACACTGGTTGATTTGGGCTTACTGTCCCAGAACCAGAAGGTCAAGGAACAGAAACTGGATCTGGGGGCAGATCAAGACTACAGCAGGTATAACATACAATTTTTTTGGATTCAATACAAGCAGGTCAGCAAAAGCGTATTATTTTAGACTTAATTGTGATCAATGGGCCACTGTTGGTTTCAGACTTTTTAAAACAAAGGCTCCTTCTTTCCTCCCTGCAGGACTCCAAAAAGGAAAAAAATCTAAGCTAAGCAAAGTAAAACAAAATGGAGACATAAGAAGAGAAAGGGAACAGACCAGCATTGTACTTCATTTGTTCTCAATGATCAAAACATGAATGTTTCAGTTCAGTGTAGAATCTCCCTGTGCAATCACATTCTGCTCTTGAATTCATGTTCTACTGCTTCCTTGGGTTTATTTTTTCAGGGTTTGTTTTTTTTTTTGTAGATTCTTCAGAGCAGTACAGGGATAAGAGAACAATAAGTGATTTTTTTCTAAGAACAAACAGCAGCATGGTTACTGTGAAATACAGTTCTGCAGTTCAGTACTATAACTACCCACACCCTCTCCTCCTCTTTCCAAACGTTGTGTTTTCCTCTACCCTTTATTTTAAAGCGTTGTCTAAAACCTGAAGAAATTCTGTAAAATAACTATCAATTGCTGTTAACAGTGGTTAGCAACCAGGTACCAACAATTGTGGAGGCCTAACACTAACATTGTTTAATTGCAGTGGAGTTGATTTAAATCCCACTGAAAATAAGGGAGGGGGTTCTTCTGGCCTTTGATGAAAGCTCTCTGTCTCTTAACCCTGTTCAGAACAGGTGTGACTGACATAATGTTCAAACCTACAGGAGCATCTCTCCAACAGCACCTCTCTCTGGTGCCATTAAAACAGCGTTCACAGCAGGGCTATATCTATCTATCTATCTATCTATCTATCTATATTTAACATGCATCTCCACTGACACTTGACATTTTCAGGAAGTAGCCTTCTTTGCATTTTAGAATGATGGGGAGTAGGGTAGGAACATGAAAATTATATTGATTCTTTCTAGAACATGAAATCTAATCCCCTTTGTTTCTTCTTAGATATTAACATAGAAGCAGATCCTTCCATCCCAGCTTCACAGAAGAACCATGGTAACCATCCAGAGCCACACTGATTTCAGGGCTCTTATGTCTGTCATCACAGCATAAATTAGAGCCATAATACGAGATTTCCAAAGCTCAGATATGGCCTCTGTATGTGTATATTGAGAACACAAGCACAAAAGATGCTCTAAAATTCAGCAGAAGGGAGTAGAAACATCCTAATGCAGAAATTAATCACGTTATCCTTTCCTACAGGGGAAAAAAACACTTACAATATAGATTAAAAATCAACCAAACTTAACAAACTTCTTTAGTAGCTCCTTTACAGGAAAGACTAGAAGCCTTCAAATGTGCCATTGCACAGACCTGCTGGAGCTTGCATGCTGGATGGCCCTGCTGGAGCCTCATCAGCATCCCACAGGCAGCAGCGGGTGCTTGCCAGAGACAGTCATTGCTGTAACTCTTGGGCCACAGTAGAACACTGAAGTGAGGATAACAGAAGCCATTTCAGGTTTTGGTTTGGTTTTTGGCATGATTTCCAACAGCTGGTTACTTGGGAATAGAGAGAGGATATCACCTTCATTATGACACAGCCCTAGAGGAGAAAGGATCTTTGCAGAGCAACTTTCTAGTAATTGTGAAATTATCGGTGGAGTGCTTTACTTTTCTTGAATGCAAATACAAAAAAATAAGCAATTATGCTTATTGCTTTTTATATTTACAAATTGCTTTTACTTTACACTCCTTGGAGGCCAGCTCTAGTTATTATCTAATCACGCAGAAAAGTGCTGCAAGAGGTGTGTGGGACTCTGGTCGGGCTGTTTGCCCTACAGCCTCCACACTGGGCGAGTCAGAGCTGCTTAGGTTCCCTAAGCAGAGACAGAACTGGAGTTGCCATTGCTCTTTCCCTCTTTCCCTCTCTGTCAGCCCACTTATACCCTGGAGTGCTTCTTTCAGTTGCTTAATCCATGCCCATTTGCTCCCATGCTAGAGATGCATGTGCCATACACTTTCTCTTTCTTTAAAAAAAAAAAAAGCCTAACAAGACAACAAACTAACACAAACATACGTATTCATTTCCAGTATTTTTCAACCCTTCTGTATAGGTAATTCTGTATCAGAAAGAGCACAAACCCAGTTCCTTCATAAGAAACTTTGCACTTAAGTAGATTTTATACACCTGCCCTCTCTCTCGCTCACACGGAGTAGCTGAAATACAATGTGCCATTCAAAGCAAGGGTTTATTCACACAGTTTTGCAGTAAAGTTTAGCCAGTGCATATACATTTGAAACACTTTTTAGATAAAAACAGAACTGTGAGGTTCCAAGATAAAAAACATGAAGATAAGTAACACATGTAGCACATAGTAGTACTCAGACAACTTTTCTCAGAATATAAAGGCATGCTTATACACCTGTCCCTTTAAAGTAAAAGCCACTATTAACTAGGATGCTGTTACTCTGACTGAAGACAAGAGTGCCAAACAAGAGGGAAATGAAAAAGCATGTCACCTTCTAGGGAAAAAATAAATAAGTGGGTGGTTTTTTTTTTTCATACATTTCAGGTGGCTGAGGACTTACGAAGTTCCACCTCAACCTGAGGAAGAACTTCTCTACATTGAGGGTGGCAGAGAACTGGAACAGGCTGCCCAGAGAGGTTGTGGAGTCTCCCTTTCTGAAGACATTCCAAACCCACTTGGACACATTCCTATGTAACCTGCTCTAGGCAGGCAGCAGGGTTGGACTAGCTGATCTCCAGAGGTCCCTTCCAACCCTAACGATTGTGCGATTCTAAGGGCAGAGATCTCGGTCTCTAGTCCTCCTTGTGGCTGTGGTTTGTATAGACAAGTCCTTGGGCTTGCTACAGAAAGAAAAAGAGAAGTCTGAAGAGGAGCACCTCAGATGGGAAGGGACCTGCTCCAGGCAATCCCTCATGAAGGGGGTTCTTCAGAAACAGAAAACTCACCCCTGCCATAGGAGCAGAAGAAAACACACAACAGGCTGCCGTGTCCACTCTGACATCTGTCCTCCTCTCTCTGTATAATTAGTGGGACAGGGTAACATACTTGCTACAGCTTTTGTAGGGAAATGGGTGGAAAAGGGCATGTATCCTTTTCTTTCATGCTGCAGTAGGCTTGGATGTGGGTTTCCTACAGGAACTGTTCTCAGAGGTACAAGACTGCCCATGCTCCTGTGCTTCCTTCCTCAAAATTGCTGTGAAGTCACACAGACTTTAAAAATACATTAAAAAAGAGAGGGGGAAAACAAAAAAAGGTTGAGTGTATATATATATATTTGCATTTGCAGACCACTTTCTCAGCCTTTGCTCTTGAGCTTTATTCTTGCACATTTCAGTGTGACTGAACAATATTTTTTCTCATTTTTAATTTATAGTTTTTATTGTTACTTAAAACTCAAGTTTTCATGCTCTCTTGAGTCAGACTGCAGAGATGTACAGCAAACACTGTTACAAGACTTGTGATAGAATCACCAGAATGTCAGCATATGATTTGACATAAAATTTCACATATTTTTTTTTTCTGTGTTTCCAAAGTAGTTCATGCCAGGAACAATTTCCACGTGGCCCAATACATCCTGCTATGAGAGTGCTCAGCATTTTTTTCCTTAAATTATGTTATGTTGGTGAGTATTACTGAAGGACCTAGAAGGATTTTTCCCATAGTGCAAGAAAGGAAAATTGCCCTGTGTTTTTGCTGGGTTTATGATACTGTGTGTACATCATGGAACACAGTCAGACTTTCATGTAAGAGTTTATTTCCAGGTTGCTGATCTTTACTAGGGAATTGCAGTATAGTTTTATGAAAACAAGGTACATATGCAAAGCCCTTTAAAAAGTGTAAGAGAAGAAAACAGCTGCAGCTTCTTTCTCACACTGCATTCATGGTTACTTCCCATGCACTTCAAGGATGACAGAAGTTTCAGCAAACCCGTTACTGTTCAAGGCTCATAAAACTTACGTATGCTGCACATGTTTCTGAATCAGATTTTTGCATGTAGTGCAACATGAAAATTTAATGCTGAAAATAATGATTCTCTGTGCTTCCCATTTGTTTTGCTTTAAATTCATCTGCAATGAGGAGCCTCACATACAAACATTGCGGTTTCTCTGAAATGTCTGATGAATACACACTCTGTTAGCTCAATAATCGTGCTGGTAAACTCACTTTGGAGCCTTGGTCTGGAGACAGGACAGGTTTATTCACTGCAAAAGGTGGCTTCTGTGCCACTCTCCACAAGTCAGCAGCCAGTGCAGCAGCTCTCAGGGTGTCAGGGTGCCTTGGCACTGATGGAGGTCTTGCATCCCCCAGCTCTTCCCTGGGAAAGAAACTTCTCTTTATGGTCTGAAAATGACTTGTGCCCTGGTAACTCTGCCTGCTCTGCTCTGCAGTGCAGCTCTGCCTGCCAGGAGACTGCTTCTTCTGAGGCCAAAGCAGCTCATCCAGAAAATGATAGAAAGCATCTGCTCATTAGCAGCTTTTCCTTCCTCCTCCTCTTGCACTGCACTTGTTACTCTGGGTCTCAAGTCCTGGCATGAATGTAGAGATGCTCCACACAGCCTGAGCATATTCATCAGTATGAGTATTGCAGTTATCTGTCAACATTTCCTCCACAATATTTGAAAGCACTTTGAAAACAGTACTGGCTGCCTCTCAAAAATCCTTGTGAAACATGGATTTCACTCAGCTCTGTGCTCCAGGGTCATATATTTATTGGACACGTGGTTCCAGCGAGACTCATAATCTGTGGTCCCAATCCAGAAACACTTCAAGTGCAGATACCTCATCTAACCACAACTGTAGGTCTTAATGTGGATGCAGAACATGGTTTTCCTGCACAGGTGCACAGCTTCCCCCTTTTTGAGGGCTTTTAAAAATCTCATTCTTTCATCCAGTTCATGTGCAGTCACACAAATAGCTGAATCAGCACTCCTGAAGGGAATTACGGAGAGAGCGAAGGAGTGAGTATTGTGGTGATGGGGGGATTCAAAGGCAGTTTTTCTCACCTGTTTTTGCTACCAAGGGACATGTACCCTCAACTTCTGCTAAGTTAATGGATTCCTGCCCTTCACTGCTGAGATCCCCCTGTGCAAATCCCAGAAGTATTTTAGATAGCTCTGGGAGGGAACTGTGAAGATTTGTATTTTAACCTTCTAAGTGGTGTATGTTAAGCATTCTGTGACAGAAAGGTCAAATCAGGATTAAACCAAAAAAGAAATACATACACTCCCCCCTCCTGTGAACAAATTCCCACCCAGCCATGGGCACTGGTGAACTGGTTTTGTTGTGGTCTCTGCACCAGGTGTAACCTGTGGCTGAGATACACCTCTCTTCCTTTTTGCTTCTCCCTTTGCAGTTATGACTCCAGCAACTATACGCAAACTAACAGAGAGCTACAGTGTGAGGGATATCTGCCTATGTATTTTTCTATGAGAGGCAATAATCAAATGTAAACATACACATCTAACATAATGTTAGGCCCAGAGACCCAGGACACCAGGATTAGTGCTCCACAAAGCAATGGGCTTGCCTTGCCTCCTGCAGCATGCCTGTACACAAAATACCAGGCTTTGGAAATGTATATACCGTGGGCAAAGCCTCACACTGGCCCCCAGCAGTCTGGCTGCCCAGCTCACACCCACAAGCAAAGGCTGGCTCAGACTCCATGTGGGTCAGAGTCCATGCGGGAGTTGGCTGCCCCAGGAGCTGATGGGGGCTAGACTGGCTGTAGCTTTATCCCCGTTTTATGTACAAGGAATTTGTCCTGCATTGAGCTTGTTCAGTGGAATTTGTATGCAGAGCCAAAGACTGTTCCACAACCACCTCAGAAAAGTGTGATTCATCAGATGGCATTTGAAAGGGGCCATCCCAGTGTCTGTCCCCTGGAAAACCCCTGGCTGCACCAGCAAAATTATCTGGTGGCAGTGCTTGTAGAGGTGGAATCCTGTTGCGGTGGGCATTCCTAGCTGACACTAACAAACACTTCTAACTTACTCATCTAGAACAGGCTTTCCGTATTACAGAAAACAAATTGGTTTCTCTGTTATTTCTGGATGCTTATATAATTTTTTCCACTTTCTCCTTTCCTCTGGGCACCACCTTCCGTTTGCATAATTTCATTAAGATGTATAAACTCTCCAAGATATATACCAGGGGAAGGAGAGCAAAAGCAGCAATAACAGAAAAAAAACCCCAAATATCGTTTTCCATCCAAGTTACACACAAAAAATTGCAAAATTTATTGGCACCAGAAGCATGAGAAATCAGAGCCACCTACTAGCCAGTGAAGGTGGGGTTCCTGTGTGCACAGTCAGGGCTGTGCCAGCAACAGAAGGAGAGGTATTTTTACAGACATTTGAAGTAGAGAGTCTCAAGACCCTTTGCTGACATCCATGCCACTGCTGGTCAAACCAGTCAAAGGCAGCATTACTTACTGAACTGTGCTGTGATCATACTCTGCCTTACCTTGCAAGTTTAGCGCTAGTGAAAAGGTCAGAGATCTCCATGAATTTTTTTAAAACACAGAAACCAAATAGGCCTGCTGTTAAATGTGGGACACCTAGGACATCAACTGTAGGATATGGGGTTTTGAATTAAAACTTTGTGTCTTCTTTGCCTGAGGATCTGAGTAAGAATAGGTAAAAAAAAAAAAAAAAAGTTGTTTATAAAGTCCTATAGCCCTGTCAGGTCTGTTTCCTTCAGCAAATTAAAGAAGTTTGTAAGCTGACCACAACAACTAATGTAGTTCCCATCTGCCCAGGATTCCTCCAGCCTAATGAGGGCTGTGCCAGAGTGACTGTCTCTCCACAAACTTTCACCAGTTCCCTCCTGAAAGAAGACATACAAGCTGTTTGTTTAAAGCTACTTCCTGGATGCTCTAAGTCACAAGAAAAGCAAAGCTGTATATCAGCAACTGTGGATATGGCATTGTCTATTCTAGCTCTTAGATTAAATCGATACGCTCACCATTCATGGGCAATGAAAATGAATTGATGGTCTTGGATCTTTTCCCAACAGGCCACTGTCCGCTGCTCCGTGCCACCAGAATGAATATCACCATCTGGCTCTCCTCTTCAGCAAAGCACACAGAGCAGAGCAAAGGAGTGACCTGCCTTCTCAGCCCTCTGTGTAGTTCTGGATTCAGGTGCCAGGGCAGGGCTGACCAGCCAAGTGCTCACTGCTATTTCCCTGGCTGAGCCAGATCAGCAAAGACAGGGGGACAACATAAAGATTGGATATTTTTTCAGGCCCGAGCATGTTTCTTTGCCTGTAACTCATGTCTTTGTCTGTAACTCACGTCTTTGTAAATATTTATCCCCAAATGGCATCTGAAGATCCACATTCTATATGGTGTTTGTATTTTCTCTTGGTATGCCTGGAACAGTGAAAATCAATAAAATAAAGGCAGTTTCACTTGCAGGAGTTTGAAGCCATGGTGTTTGCCCAATAAACATCCCATACACAGTGCTTTACTGCTAAAGAGAACTGCACCAAAGTAAAAATATTGCAGGCACGAATCCTGATCCTAGAGCTTGTAAAAAGATACTTACAGAAGCTGAAGGATGGGGTTGTGCAACCCTTGCAGCACTGAGCACTTACCTGAGCACAACCAGCCCATTGAGAAGGCCTGGCACAGAAATGTTCCCCACAATTCTGTGGTTTCAATAAAACAGCAAATTAGTTAACGAAGGATGGCAGCATCTCCAAAACGGCCCTGAATTTTAGAGAGTAGGTTTTTTCCTGATAAAGTTAGCATAAATGTACAGTAACATCCTTGCGGGAAGAAAATGGTCCCCACATACTAATAGGGTGATGCACTAGAATGGTTCCTTCAGAAGTTTTGCAGTAGATTTTATTAGGGCGGAAGGATTTAGCCAGAACTTCTCCTGTTCCAAATTGGCAGCAAGAAAGAAGAAACAAAACAAAACCCAACCCACAGGGAAGAGAAAATAAAGACTGCAGATATTGTTGTCAAACTTTTAGCAGGTTGAAATCAGAGCTGCCATGCACAATGGCTCAAGTGTGAAGTTTTCAAAAGAGGCATCTGGAAAAAAACAAGTTTCAATTCATTTTGAATGGGAAGCCAAAGGACTTCAGAACAAACATTTTAGTAAAACAAAAAAGTCCTTTAAGAGGGGTTAGTGTAGGGACAGTTCACCTCTACCCCAGTTAGTGATCGAGCTCTGAGAAGCAACCCCAATTTTTTAGAAGATTGTTTCACTGGAGCTTATTTAACCATATGCTTTGTATGACAGCTTCAGGAGGTGAGCTGTGTAGAGGCAGAGCAGCCCTGTGAACAGTCAGCACACTGAACCACAGGATTTCTTTGCTTTCTGTGATGTGTTAGGACTAGTTCCAAACTCCTCATAATCATTGCATTAATCTCACAAGCTGTGCCTCACTTCAACCCTGCAACATTAGAAACAGGAAATTTCCATCCCCCTGGCCTCTGACAGCCACTTAGCCACTGCCTTTGTGCAAAACCTCATAGAAGGAAACAAGAGCTGCATCTCCAAATGTGGTGACTGCTCTGGGAGACAGTAAGAGTCTCTGTCTGCTCAGTCTGAAAAAACCTTTGCATTTTTAAGTCAGCTCCAAAGAGCTCCAAAATGCTTGGCTCATTCTGCCCCAAAATCAGCACACTCCTGAGCAACCCCCAGCATGCAGGTGAGGTGGAGGAGCCCCATCTGGGTCCTCTTGTGGACAGTGCTCTGGAGAGACACAAAATCAGCAAAAGCCAGGCACCAGCCATCCATCCCTTCCTCTCCATGTATCAGACCAGAGGTACGTGCCCATCTTTAGTACAAAGGGAGGATGGGGGTATCTGGCAGTCCCTCCTCCCCCTCTGTGAGCAGGAGTAGGACTCAAGTATCCTCTGCCAGCAGTGCCTGAAGTCCCATCCTTGTCTCCTGCACAGGAGCCCACGCTGGAGCCAGTCCCAGAAGGCCATACAAGCTCAGATCACTCGGGAACTCACAACAAATGATGGAGCATCCTGCAAGCAGCAGGGAGGAGAGGGGTCCTGCCAGGGAGGAGCCCCCAAATAGGGAGCACATACCATCATTTGGGTCTGTTTGTGTAACACAGTCAAAGAAGTATCTATCAAAGGCTGTGGCTTACACCAAGGAGTAAAGCCTCTCTCTCCCCTCTGAGCAGATGGTGCCTGTGTGCCCAGACAACACCACTGGCTGGTCTGGAAAAAGCAAAGTAAGTATCTGCTGCGGAGGATGGACAAAAACGAGACAGAGAAGGACAGGGAATTTAGCTTTTCTGTCACAGAAAGTTATCCCAAGCAGCCTGTAATAAAGGTGTCATGATGGAGGAATTGAAGCCATGCCCGAGGCTGGCAGTTGTGTGGTGTGCTCTGCGGTGTGAGCACGTTGTAGTTGTGGTGCCTCTTGATGGAAGGAAGCAGTGTTTGCTCTCCATCAGCGTGTGTTGTGGGAGAACCTCCCTTCCTGACAGCAGCCAAAGGAGGTGCTGCAGATCATAGGAAAATCAGGGCAAAAGCCAGGGCCATGCCACAGCAGAGGTAGTTTCCATGTATTTGCTAATCTTCCCTGGAGTTCTCTCCCATGAACTTCCTTTGCGTCCTCTTGAGACTAAGAAAACTCCTATCATCCCAAATACCATGTAACAAGGAGTTTCACAGCAGTAAACCTCCTAAACAGCACCACAGTAAAATAATTCTGTACTAAAATGAGTGTTTAGAGCTGTTTTTCTTCCCCAAAATGTGCCATTCACAGTTACTGACAGGAACAGAGATACCCCTGCAGGCAGTGGGGCTGCTGAGGGCCAATGATCTTGGGACTCAGGGCATTTTTAACCTAAGTCCTTGTAAACTGCCCAGCCCCACTACACATCCCAACATGGGGAATCCATCCTGGGCACCCCACCTGCTCCACTCTCATACACTGAGGAGCAGCAGCTCACACTGAGGCCTGTTAGCTGTTAAGTACTGGAAATGCTGTGGCCAGCAGGATAACAAGTGGAGAACCAGCATCTACACACCTTTTCCCACATCACATAGGACTGACCTAGTTTTATAATATCCAGTGCCTAGTCCAGTTTGCATCTGTCCGTTCATCCTTTAATCTTCTTTGAATTCAAGTCTTGCACAGAGCTAATCACACCACCACCATTTTGCTAATAATAGCAGCAGCCCTTCAGGCTGTCAGGAGCACTGATTGCCACCTAACAAAACCACAGCAATGCTACGTCTCTGAGGTCTCCTCCACTACCAGCCCTTTCTCAGTCTGGTGAGGAGAGAGCAGCAGAATGTAAAGCTAAACCGCTCATTTTTGGACCCTCTGAGCCCCAAGCAGGCTGTTCAGTGTTTCACAACCCATGCTGTCTGCTGCAAGCTCCTCTGGGGCACTCAGCAATTAGAAGCCCTGTAAAGAATGTCAAAAGTGTTTAATTAAACAAATACATTCAGAGTTAAAGATGTTGCTAAGGATGATCAGTGCCAAGAACAAACATAAACAAAGCTCCACAGGCACAAGGACCTGTAGATAGGGCAGTAACCCTGCCTGCCTTTCTCTGAAATTACCTTTCACAGCAGGTGTTAATTCTTCTGTCGGGCAACTCCTTCAGAGACACCCTGGCTGGGAGCATACCTGCTGTTCTGGGATAGACATGGCCAAGATTCACCTGACTTCCTGGCAGGGAGGAGAAAGGCAGGTTTCCAACCATGGTGTAGCTGCTGTCTACATGATTATTTTACAGTCTTTTAATTACTTCAGAAAAATGATTTAATTAAGGCCTCTTCTGCAGAGTTCTAGTTCAAAACTGCAGCCCATCAGCTTTACTGGTCCTAAACTGAAAGAAGAGGAGGTCCCTGAGAGAGGACATGCTAAAGCTCCTTTGTGCAATGCCTGTGTGGACTCCTGGAGCTGACCTCTGTCTTGCAGACATGACACTGAATCACTGGGGTTTCAGATCAGCAGCACCTGGGGCAAACATCCATGCTCTGGGTGCAGGCTGGAATTTGTGGTAAGAGGAACATGCACTCAGCCATAAATAGCTCTGAAGGTTTGAGGAACATTCCCAAGTACTATTATTGATCCACACGAGTGCCGACTCACAGGGCCAGCACCACCGCACACACACTCACCAATTTACTTAACTAGATTTTAGTACAAAGGCAGCTAGAAACCTGTCTCATCCTCCTGGGTCAGATCATGCTGGCATTTTCTCAGGTCTCAAATACACAAACTGATACTGACAGTGAGCAATTTACAACCCAGCTGGCCTTTGCCTTTTGTTAAGCACATTTCACAATTTCAATAGCTTAAAACCTGAGTCCCTGAAAGGCACCTTGTTTCCAGCTCTGTTGTGCATTACACCCCTACAGACCTGGGTACATACTCAAGAGTCTCCATTTGCCATCATTTTACATCCATAGGACATTCTTGCAGCTACAGTGCGGGAAGAACTCCACAACTAAACTCTCATGATACGTAAGAGCCTGGAGGGCTTGGACACCAACCACTGCCTTCAGATGTATCCCCTGGACCTCAGAGAAGCCAAACAGCAAACAAGGGCAGCAGAGTCACCTGCCCCTGTGCAACATCCTGCCACTGCCCTGACCCACCATCAGACCAAAGGCACCTTGCAAAATGGCCTCTGAATTCCCTTTCTGTGGAGGGCTCCAGGAAGTCATGACACTGTTGCTCCTGGGGAGTCTCCCTATGGCTGTGTGTCCTCAGGGTCAGGGCTCTACACTGGGAGGCCTCAGCCCACGTCCCACATCCAACATCCCATTACAGACATCACTACTTTTATCAAACTTGGTAAACTGAGAGGATTGAGAGGAGAAAAACAGGAGTTACAAACCACACCCAAACAAGAAAGAAAGGCTGAAGGAAGAGGTTTAACCCAGGGCAGAGAAAAAGAGGCAAGGTGGAGGAGAAGCACTCACTGCAGAAGAGCCTATGACAATCATCAGGTGTTCTCTGCATCCTCTTTGAACAGGGTTAGAAACACACAACCCAATTTCCAACAAAGATATGGGAGGCTCTTCAGACACAGAACTGCAGGAGCCATGGGGATGCCTATGGAAATCACAGCTTCAGGATGTTATGGCAACCCTTTCCTTAGAGGGCTGCGGCAAGAACGTGGCTCCTGCCAGCTGTGTGAGCTGAAGTGGACAGGACCCCTCCTGCCCCAGCACTTCCACGCAGCAGCCCTGGAGAGGGAGGCTGGAGCTGGGAGGGAGCTTCAAGCCCCACTATGCTGGCAGAGCTCCACCCCCCCAGGAATTGCCTGCCAGCCAGAGGGACAACCCCTTCACAGGGGGAAGCTGCAGCTCCCAGATTAGACTCTGGCCCTTGATAGTGCCAGGGTTTCCCTACAGGGCGCTGCCAAGCACGAGGCAGGGCAGGCGTGCAGCTCCTGGTAGGGCCCTGCTGGGATGAGTGCCAAGATGAGCTTATCACAGATACTTGCACGGGAGCAGGAGGGGAAGGACAGCATGTAAGCAGCCAGCTGCACAGGTAACCTAAGGCCCTGTTCTGAGATGCAGAGCAGACAGATGTCAAGAAAGAAAATAGAAAAAAAAAGAAAAAGGCAAAGTCATACAGTGCCCTGAGAATTTGAACTTGGCTATAGGCAGGAGCACCTGTAACTTGCATTCCAGATTTTACACTATCTTTCTAAAGCTTCTGAAATTTCCAGCTGCAAGTGGGGGCTCTACCTCCTCTCAGGACCATTTAGTCCCTTTTTTTCACACTCATTCTGCATTTCCTCCTATAATCATGATCCTCATCTTTCAGAAACATTCCATGTTCCATTCAACAGTATCACCTTTATTTGGTGTTCAAGGGCACACTCTTTCTTGTATGGCATTTCCTCAGGAGGAGTGAAGTAAATCTGGCTTCCCCAGAAGAGGACACCCTCTATGGCGTACTGGCAACAACCACCACACCCAGACCTTCTCCCACCTCAGCTCTGCCAGAGCAGCTCCAGCAACACCCTCTGGGGTAAGCCAGCCTGCCCCAGGCCAGCAACACTGGCTCCAGAGTTGCTGCAGCATGTTAGGGAAAAGGGTCTTAAAATCCATTTTTACAAACCACGTGAAGCAGGAAAAATACCCAGAACTGGTTAGCAGAACAGCAACATGTTCGTGCATTTATTCCTAATGGTCTACACAACCCAGTCCTAACTTGAAATTTTATTGTTTATGGGCACAGCATGTTCATTTTATGGGAACAGACCTGCTCTGTGCTGGACAACTTCCTGCAGCAACTGTGGTGTTAATTTAGAAGATGGCTTTCTTCCCAAACAGTCATCATTAAACCAATAACCCTGTGTTACCTCCAGCATCAAGGGGCAATGTGCTGTTGGAGGCAAGACAGAACAAAGGTCCCAGCAATAGTAATTGCAGAAGGGCTTAGGGGGCTGTTCTCTTCAGAGAAGGGAGAGAGATGCAGCCTGGCCAGACTCCAGGGTGTGCGGTTTTAAAGATCCTCACTTGAGTTGTATTGTGTTGATGTGCAGCATTACAGAGCTGCCACTTCTGTACCCATGCCTGGCTGAGTTACAGGAACTATTTTCAGCATCTCAGCCAGAAACTACATCTCTCATGACTTTTATCGTGGAATGAGTGCATGTTAGTAATCAGCTTGGAAAATCTGTTTCTGAGCTTAATCCTACAGCTCCATCTTTGCTACAGAAACAACTGTACTCAGTGACACAGTGTACCCTCCCTTCAGCAGCATGGGGAATGATTTGCTGTCCTGGGAAACTGGTCACAGCATAAACCCACAGGGTTTTGCAACCTCAGTGTTTGATGCCTTTGGTTTAAGTGCTGAACTGTATAAGCACAAGTGGACAGCCTGAGCTGGGAACTCTTCTGCAGTGCTGAAATGCCAACCATTTGGGTAATGCTGTAAGCTAATCATAGTTTGTGCAGTAATTTTATCAATTCACAGAGGGAGGCAAGGGATTAATGCCAGGGTCAAAATCACTACAGAATTTCTCTCAGTTCTTTCAATTTTGGTAATCTTAAGGATCAACTTGCATGTTCCTACAGCAAACTTGCTCAAGAATCTTTTTATTTAAATGCCTTCATAAAATGTCTTTCTGAAGAAACAAAACACCCAGGCTTTGTAAGGGCATAGATGTCAGACTCCAGCCTAAAACAAGGCAGACCAGTCATGGATGCATTGCACGGTGGTTGGCCCTGCTGTCACTGGAGAACGCAACTGTTCGTGCTGTATCTGTAACTGAACTGAGGCAAGCTGTTCCTCAGGGCCTTTTTTACAGGAATCCAAAAATTCAGTCCTCCCAAGCTGCTCAGGATGCAACATATCCACATAGCAGTCTGTTTGTCTGTACTTCTGCAAGCAAATAGGTCGATGTATTTCTAATCATTTGGTTTGGCTTAAACGGAGCATCAGCAGTTGTCTTGCTGTGTTTCTTCAGTGTGGAGATGACTAAGTAAACAGCTTGCCTAGAGAGGCTGAACTTCCATCACTGTCTAACCCATTCTAATATTAACAAACATCTGGCAGGAATGAGTTTAGGGAACCTTATTTCTGCATGAGGCAGGGTGACAGGCTTAAAGACGGGTTGAGGTATCTTCTAGTCCTGCCCAGACTGATGATGATTTGCTGTCTAAATCAAATTGTGCTGGGATCACACATTAGAAACGCATTGACAGGGCTCTGCCATGCAGCTAATGATGAGACTGCCTCCGCCTCTTTAATCTTTCTACATGATATAATTTCTGCATGATTTGCGTTTTTCACAATCATTCAAGCATTCTACCTCCCTTAAAGAATCCACAGCTTATAGATAGGAAATATAACTGTTTTCAATATCCTTTACCCCAGGTGACGAGAAGGCTGTACCAAACCTTAAAGTAGGTCTCAAGTCACAGGTTTAACCTCCTCCTTGCTTTGGACTGAAAAGCAGTGCCATGCTCCATAGTGGCTGTGAGGCCGGTTGTTGCATAGACAGCGATCCCATCACACTGGGTGACACTGCCCAGATAAACTCCCCTCAGCCCACTGTCACTGTGCCCTATGGCTCTGCTACCAGTACTGAGATCCCTCAGCAAATCCAAGACTTTTGTTCTGATGTTTAGGATCACAACCCAAAGACTCAACAGAAGCCCATTTTTCTTGTTCTCAACAAGCTGCAGAAGTTACACTTGGGACTGTCAGGTTTCATGCTCAACTCCCTGTCTTGAGAACTGAGAAGTCTGAAAGCCAAGATCTTCTGCAAGAAATGAGAACGACAGTCAACACTACAGCTGTAGAAGCACCTGCTTTGTTTAATGTGACTTTAAGTAAAGGCATCAAAATCTAACCTACTGCCTTCATGTAACCATACGCCATAAATTTCTCTGCATAGCCATGGAAACATGATCTACAGAACAGCTATTTCTGTAAGATTTTTATTAAAAATGCAGTCCACAAAGCAGAACCCCCATACTCAGACATGGTGTACAGTGCCTGGGCATCCTGCTTTGCTACCGGAGAGGGCAGCTCAGGACTGCAAAGCCATTTACACAGCAGCAGAGAGCCTTTCACAAGTGCCAGCACCCTCCCTTATACTAAGAGGCTTGATACCTGCCCAGGAATGCCATAGTTCTGTATGTGTCATTGGAAGCAGTTTCCAAAAGGTCAATTTATTGGAAAACTAAAGGATCTTTACCAAAATGAGTTACAGTGGCAGCAGCAAACAGAATGGGCAATTTCCTACTTCCTCTCATTTTAACAAACACAGGTTTTTCTTCCAGGGCCATACAAGTGTTCTGCAGAATTTGATTAGCCAAATAAAAACAGTGGTAGGTCATTTAGATTGTGTACATGAAAAAAAAAAAAGAAAAATTATTCTGAAGTACTGTATTCTAGTGTTCTAGATAGAAACCATACCTACAGAATTTACTGGGAGCAGCAACTCATACCTCTTCCTTCTTAAGAGTACAGGCACCACAGAACAAGTTCAGCATAAGGTACTTGAAATCAGAGTTTTTACTATGCAAACACACTTTTCACCCATTAAAAAAATAGATTAGAGGAAGATATAAACATCTTATTTATTAAATCAAATAGAAATGCAAAATATATTTCACATGCCTTACATGGAAAAGAGATGAACTTCCAAGACTTTAAAGCAAAACTGTGTCAGTTGACACGCAGGAAATAGGAACATTATAAACAGTCACAAAGAGGAGGAAGGACTTGGGGATGATGGGCAGTTCCTCCCCACACTGAGAAAGATCTCCTAAAAACAAGAATGGAGTTTATGCTAAGCAAGCATTAGAAGCCAGAAATTAACTTTAACATACATTTATTTTGGAGAAAATTGTCTGAAGAAGTACAGTTGGCTACTAACTAGTCAAAAAAGTGGTCTAAGTTATGTGTACCATACTCATTAAGTGGACATGGGTTTATTTTTTGAGTATACCATAGCTGGGTGAAATAGACATGGATTTATTTTTTGAACATCAGTAGGGCCAGCAGGAGAATCAGAAACACCAAAAGCACCTTTTAAAAACTAGATCAATACACAGCCACATTCTGTGCGACTCTGCTATTAAAAAGGGGGGAAAAAGATGAAAAATAGAACTGTTTTTCTAAATATTTTAATCATTTTCTGATCCTCCAACTCTTCCTCCCTCCTACACAAAATTTCTTGGAAACTGAAATGACACTCAACAGCAAATACAAAGCATACACCAGAAGTATATTCCACAGTTTTTTCTAAAGAGTCAATAGTCCAGCAATTTTAAAGTGATCTATGTGCAAAAAATAAACAAATGAAAGAGTTAAAAAAAAAAAATCTGCTGCAGCCTTAACTTCTACTTAAAAAAAAGAATCTCAGGATTAGCACTAAGTTTCCTAGTGGAGGACAGATCAGTAACTCCAAGTACTCTGCCTAACCTGTGACTTCGTATTGCGAAACTGTCAACAGCCCAAGCTTACTACCAGCTGGCAAGTGGAAAACAGACTGTATCCCCATGAGAAGTAGGAAAACCACTACTCATAAACTGGTCTTCTGATATACATAAATATATGGTGCAGGTATGTACTCAGAGACCGCTGCCTACAGCTAAGAACAGTCCTCCCAGCATGACTAACAGTAAATTATTAACAATAAAATGTGCAAGATTTCTAAGAGCAGTATTTGAAAAGTTCCTGCCTGCTCAGTGCCTCTAGGCCTAAACTATCTGCTTGTTAATAGTGGTGTAAGTCAGGGCAGCTCTGGTGAAGTTACAGTAGAAATCACTGTGCATGAGGATTTCTGTGTGAGAACAACAGTCCCTTGAACTACAGACTAGTTCAGTCCTGACCACACTACAATAGGGAATTGTGTTTAAACCATGAGTAATCATGCAATCATCTCCCAGCATAGTACTTCTTTTCTGCACACATGGAATGTAAATGACTGAGATTTACAACTGATGATTTTGCAGATTTAATGGATTATATTTCTCTAATGGTTCTGGCAATGCAAATTCAGTTAAAAAAAACACCACCAAGAAGACCAACAACAACAAAAAAATCCCAAGCTCACTGCTGTCTGCTTTTTTCTTTACTGTATGACTTATCTGACACAGGGTTTTCTAACAGTGAGTAAGTGTTCAGAGACATCAGATTAGTTGGGCTGGGGTACGGTAAAGTCCAGGTGCGGAAGACACCACAACAGATGATAAAGCTTAATCACAGTTGAGTGAAAAAGCAGATTGTATGTCTGTTATTAGTCTAGTAAATGGAGATGATGCCCCACAGCCTAAGCAAGGGCTGTGAAACAAAACAATCACCAACTCAAAAAGTGCCTTGAGTATTCCAGATAAAAACTCAGAAGAGCAAAACATGAGCAGTAAAGTCACTTGGTGTTTAATGGCTTTCAAAGTCATGTTCCTAAAGAGTCCAAACATCAAAACTATCTCCAACTTGAAAGCCACATGGCAGCATTCTCCCAGTGCTACCACTGCTGCATGGAGCAGAGGAGCATTATGGAGGCTGAGGGGGAGACCAGCTGCAGGAAGGTGACGGGCCTTTGCCAGTGTGAAGGACTAGCACACTGGACCACAGAAGGAATCTCACCCAGAAACATGAGGCCTTGAGGAGAAGAATGAAGGCAAACACAACCTGGCCTGGAGAGTGTACTTGAAGTACTGGAGAGGGTCCAGAGAAGGTCAGTGGAGCTGGTGAAGGGTCTGGAACGTAAGTCATGTGAGGACTGGCTGAGGGAGCTGGGGGTGTTAAGCCTGGAGAAAATGAGGCTCAGGAAGGACCCTTATTGCTCCCTACAACTACTTGAAAGGATGGTGCAGTGAGGTGGGGGTCAGTCTTTTCTCCCAGGTAACAAGCAATAGCACAAGAAGACACAAGCTGTGCTAGGAAAGGTTTAGATTATTAGGAAAAATTTTTTCACTGAAAGGGTGGTCAAATATTGGGATAGGCTGCCCAGGGAAGTGGTGGAACCACCATTGCCAGAGGCATTCAAAAAAAGCGCAGACATGGTGATTAGGGACATGGTGGACCTGGCAGTGTTAGGTTAATGATTGGACTTGATGATCTTACAGGTCTTTGCCACCCTAAACAATTCCATGATTCTATGAAACCACATACCTTAATGCAGGAAAATGGTGGTTCTGGTGCAGTTCAAATCACACCCAAACTGGTTTCATTTGCCAAGGATAGCTAAACACTAACAACACAATTCAACATGTGTTTCATGTGCTGTTAGGCCCATATCACATACAACATTTAGCCTTGGTTTGCCTCCCCATAATGCACTAAAGTAAAACCAGACCTTAAGGAATAACTTGCATAGTAAGAAAAGGTCATCAATTTAATCATTTACTTTAAGCAGACAAGCAAATTTGTAAACATTCAAAAGCGGCAGCATCCAAGTTACAAACAATTTAAGGAAAAAAGAATTGAGATTATTAAGGTTTTTATCCTCTCAAAAATTTTGGAAATGAACTTTTAAAACACTGCAAACATTGAACACTCAGTTGCACTTCTTCTAATGCTGCTAGTAATTCTGCCTTCCAAGGAATTCTGCTTTTTAAAACCATGATCTCACAATTGCCGTATTTTTATCTAGCATTTGCTGTTTGGAAGCCAGCTACCAGAGCATTTCAGTCTAAATCCCATTAGCAAAGGGAATGCTTGTGTCTTGATTCAACACCTCTTTAACTTCTGAGGGTAAAGTGTCAAAGAGGTGATCTTCCACTATGAGCCCGCTTTTCCTGAGAAGCTGACACTGCCCCAGCATAGCTGGCAGACGGTCCAAGCAGTTTCCCTTCAGTTCCAGGTAAGTCAGCTGCAACAGCTGACTTACTTTATCTGGGATTGAGGTAATGCAGTTTTGTCCCAGACTCAAAGTCCTCAATTTAACACATTTAAACAACTGTTTTGGCAAAACGTCGACTTTGTTTCCTGTGATGTGAAAATGCTGAAGATTTTGAAGCAAACCAATTTCCACTGGAATCACCGCAATTGAGTTGTAGCTTACATCTAAACACCTAAGTTTCTGTAAACTGAACAGTGCGGCAGGTAAGGTTTCAAGTTTGTTATTGGAGAGATAAAGAGACTCCAAATTTTTTATGTGGGTAATGGATGAAGGAATGCTGACTATTTTATTGTGCCACAGCTTTAAACAAGTCAGTCTTTTTAAATGCTGGAAACTGATGATTTCTTCAATTGTGCGTATACTATTTGACTTTAAATCCAGTTCCTGTAAGTTAGAGAGACTGAAGATGGCATGGGGAATTCTCTCCAGTTCACAGTTCTGCAGTTCCAACTCCGCAACATTAGTCATTTTCTTAAGGCTATTGAGTACCACAAGCTTAGTGCCATCATTATGAATGACTAGTTTTGTTAGATGTGGTGCTACATCTGTGATATTGGGGGGAATTTTGGTCAAATTGCTCTTCACGTGGAGAATTTTAAGGTGTCTCAACTCTCTAAGAGATTCAAGCCCTATCATTTTATTATTTTCAGAGTTCAAGTTGCCTATCAAATACAATTCACGGAGGGTTTTGAGCAAATACACCCACGCAGGAATTTCTGCAACATCTGTGAATTTCACATGAAGGCATCTCAAGTGGTCTCGGAGGAAGCTAAAGGCAGTCTGCTCGACCTTCGCAGGGCAGTGGTACAGATGAAGCTCCTGAAGATTCGTCATCTGGGAAATTTTGGCTGTAATTTTCGCTTCAGGAATGAGCTCCAGTTTCAAGACATCCAGATCTGTCAAATCAAACACTGCATCAGGAACCCCTGACAGCATGAAGAGATGCAACTCTTGCTTGTCCTGGGCATTGCGGGAGACGTGCTGCCGAAGCTTCTCGTAAGTCCACTCATGGTTTAAACTAATTCCGCGCAGTTTGTTCTCGCTTACCTCTGACAAAAAGACACCAAATCGCTTAGAATACAGCTGGTCATACTGATCTACCATGTGCAAGAGAAACGCAAAATCATTTTTGACATCGGGGATATCGCTGAAGCTACTCTCTTCTCGGACCTTTTCAAAAGAGTATTCTTTTAAAGGTATTCGGAACAGCCAGAACAGCGTGTAGAGACAGATAAAACCATAGACACAAATGAGGGAAATGTAGCTGATAAGCAGCTTCTTCAACATATAAGCCATATTGTGTGTACATTCAAACCGTGTGTAGCCAATCAGGTGTTCCACTTTTGGGCTGCAGATGTGTTCAAAACTGATGGTGTTGACAAAGTTTGCAGTATAGCAGAGAATAAATATGAACTTGACAGTCTTGATGACAGTCTGGCCAACATAGAGCTTATAAATCAGATCACTGTCTTCCACGTGAGCCCGGAACTTACGGACTTTCTCAAACAGTGCTTTGGCTTGTTCTCCATCTTTCTTATCTAAAATCGTGACACTGGGAATCTCAATCATCGGCTTGTCAGCTGAAAATTTGAAGCCAGATTTGGTTATCATGGGAGTGCTAGCACTTGGGCTTCCTTCATCACTGCTAGTGGAAACATACTTGGGCAGGGACTGGGCACCAGTTAACCTCTGTTTGTTCTCCTCAGAGTCCTCACATGCCGTTTCAGACAATGCTTTTGTAGTCCAAGGAGACTCAAAGCACTTCCCCAATATAGACACGAAATGCTCAATTTTTGAGCAAGTCTTGGGATACTTGAACCAAAAATTACTACTGACTATTAAAATGATAGTATGGATGAGAACAAGATAGGGGAAATACTTGGAGTACCAAGGAAGAGCCAAATGATAGCACATCTGGTTAATAAATACGTACTGCTGAAAATCCAAATTTGTTTTACGGCCCGAGGAATCTTTCTGCTCCTTCTTCAGCTCCTGGCCTGATTCAGTGGGTTGATACTGAGAAGAGGTAGCTCTGCTCAGAAGAATGTCAGGTGTTACAGTAGGGGCACTTCCCAAGGAAACAGTTCTCGCTGATGATTCTTCTTGACCAGTGGTTGTTTCAACAGTGGTAAAGTCGGCCTTCCCTGATGTATCAGGCTGCACTTTTGAATTTACAGTAGAGTGCAGAACTGGCAAGCAGACCACCTGGTCTTTTGTCAGCTGCATGGTTCCAGCAAAAATGGCAACCATTAACATAACAACAGCGAGATAATCCATAAATACATCCCACCATGGTTTCAAGATACGGTAAGTTGGCTGGATGTCACTGAGTGATGCAACTTCTGCAAGGGTGAACATTCCTACAAGAGAACAAAGACAAAATCAGTATTGTTGACTGGGGACATTAATTTTACCATTTAAAAACAATCCCAGCATGACATACAGATCCTCGGAAGGTTTCACTTTTCCTTATTTTTCGTTGCCTGTCACACATTGTCCATCGTTCTGCTCAACAGTTTTCTCAAAGGATATGACCAAAACAATACATTACTTTAGCAAAACAGAAGGCTTCTCACTTCAAGCTAGATCATGTTTATCTATCTTTGCCACTTCACAGCACCAAAGCCTGCTCTGTGCAAGTGAAATATCTGAAAGGTAAAATGCTGTAGCTGATATGTATTAATAAAAAGAAGAACAACAATAGACTACACAGCACAAAATCCAGTTCTGTAAAAATGATTGCTTGAGTCTCAGCATATAAAATCCAGTACTAACAGTATTTTGTGGTACCTTGCATTTTAAAAAAACAGCATTTTTCTAAATGCTTTGCACTCTGCTCATGACTTGGACAGCACATTTTAGGTCTTGTTATGTTGTCAGCAAGGCCTCTCATTTCTTTCCATCTAGCACAACACAGTATCATCCACGTGTCTTATCAGATTGATGGGCTCCCTTCCCTTTTAAGTACCACTGCACAAATGAAAGCCTTGCAGTTACTATGTCAACATTTGGAACGTATTTTTTAACATACTTAGCTGTTTGAAAGTAAAAAACAGTTGGATGGGGCCTTAAGTAACCTATCTAGTGAGTGGTATCCCTGCCCATGGCAGGAGTGTTGGAACTAGATGGTATTTTTAGGTCCCTTCCAACCCAAAATGTTTATTCTATGACTGGACCAAATATTGATACTGTATACATATTTTTCCCCAACTGATTCAAGCCAGCTAACCAAGAACAAATCCCACAACTCTTTCTTAATATAATGGGGAAAACATTTTTTCAGATTATCATCACAGCCTAGTGATCACAGGAAGCTGGTTAGTGCATGTAGCACAGGAGCTGACTGCACAGCTTTCATTTTATCTTAAACATATGCATGGTGAGACAAAGCAGCAAACTGACCACATGAGAATCCAAAACCTCTCTACAGCTTTAAATAACTCACTTTGCTTTTTGTTTTGACAAAATATGGAGGACTCAACTTACCAGCTCTAAAAAAAATAAGCTTCCTGCGCAAGCAGGATGTGGTAAAATCATCATATTAACTGCTGAATGTGTGACCCAAATTTGCCATTTCTAAAGAAAAATATCTAGCTCGTGTGCACACATGCAGCAGGGAAGGAGATAGTAGGCACTTTATCCCACAGAGTCTGTCTCCCTTTGCTTGGGAGATAAACAGCTTAGCAGAGCACAAGGAGATCAAAGCAAGCAGTAACAAGATGCATTCGATTTATTATTTTTAACTTGTAGCATAACAGATCGGACAGACCTGTACCTTACACACCCTAAAGCACAGTATCACAGGCAACATAAATACAATGTGATGATTCAATTAGTTCTAGATAAAAGGCATTTTCTACACACAGAACTCAAATACCAGCAATTGCCTATATGGTCAAAGTCATGCACTAGCACCCCTCCTTCCCCACACCAGTGCAAGCAGCTCCCACATCTCAGTCTGTGGGAAAGGCCAGCACTTGTCTTTACTACCACAGAGCTCATGATCAAAGTCTCTCCTCCAACACAGGGAGATATCCAGTCCCTGGCCTCCCACTCACTCCTCCCAGAAGCTTTTACCAGTCTTGCATACCAAGCCCGAGATGTGGCAGAGGCAGCCAGAGAGGAGAGGACTTTATCTCACTGCAGCACTCATCTCAGTGCTCTTGGCACAGTTGCCAAAACTTAGAAGTTACGGCTCAGTTTCTCAGGGAACCAGCAGAAGGAGCTTCCAGTTCTCGTTTTATTTTCCAGTGGGAAAATGAATGTCAAATACTCCTCCCTCATCAGAAGTTTTTGATGTCTCAGTCCTCCCAGCAGCACAAGGACCTCCTTCCAGCAGCAGGGTTCCTGAGCCTGTCCCCACCCACCTCCCAAGGGCTACAGCTGCTGTAGAAAGTGCTGAAGGACACCAAGCAGTAACACACCCCAGCTATCAAAGCCTCGAAGTGCCTTACGTGGAAGTTAGCTACAAACTCCTACCTTTAATGTCTCCCAGTGCTTTACCTACACCGAGTCACAGCGTGACTGCTTGCCCTAGAATTGCTACCTTGGACATTTAAATAACAACAGTGTGCAAATGAACAGCATTAGCCATTTGTGCTAAAGTGAACAGATTGATATAAAATGACCCTCCTAACTCCTCAGGCTCAACTGTGTCACCTGCCCAGAACAGGAAAACCACAGAGCAGCAGTAGAGGTGATTTTTCCCCCTGAATGGATTTTTTTCTTCCCAGGAAACTCTTTGGAAGGGATACTCTCGATCTCCACACTGTTTTCACTGTGGTCTCACCTACCTTGGCTGCCACAAGAACTTCTTGCCCACCAGGTGAGTTCAGCAGAGCACAAAGCCAAAGGTGGAGCAAGGCCAAGTCCTGCGGGCACCCGGCAGCCGTGCCCCAGCTCGTGCAGCCATGCACGGTGCAGGGAGAGCAGGGCAAGTGGGGTGGGAAGGAGGAACGAGATCACTGCTGGAACAAACACAGGCAGCTGCTACTGCTTGCTCCTCTGGGGCTAGCCTTTTCCTCAACTTTGCACTAGCTAATTACGTGGGAAGTTACTTCACTGCAGTTTGGGGCATGGCCTCCAGAATGCCTTTCACAGAAAGAAGGTGATTTTTTTTGCTTCTGCCATGAGAACATGTGGATTAAGCACTGAAACCCAAGTACTGCAGACGTAACTGCTCTAAACAACTGAAATAATGGAAAAGAAATGACAGAGCACAAAGTGGCTCCAGCTAAAGACTTAGAAAAAACAGCAAAAGCTAAAGATCGCCTCTACCAGACCTCCGTCTTGCACACACAACATCATTTCCAAAAAGGTTAGGAGACACAACAGAGCCTGAGTAATCCTCTTTGTGGAGCTGTAGGCAGCATGGTGTAACAGGAGCTTTACACCAAGAAGTAGCACATTCAGTGTTCTGAACACATCTTTTCTTTCACGTTACTGATACTCAGAGAAGAGCTGTTATTCTGGCAGAGATTAGCAGTTACAAAACACAAAACACTCCTCTGTGGCATTACTAACACTGTCTCATAAAAGACAGTCAGACCTTTTTCCAGCTAGCAAAAATCAATTCCGAGAGCTGAAAACAGGTTTGCCTCCTTACATGTCCAAAATTTTTAACGTTCTGAGTCTTAAAAACCAAAATGAAAAACTATGAACCTACACACAGTATAAGACACATTCTGACACCCTGCAAATAAATTTGATCTTTTCTCTCTTAAATCCATCACAACATGTATTGGTGTTTGATTTTACTAAACTAATAACCACAGAAGTTAGCTTTTATTATATTTCTGCACACACTTAGAAATCAAACTATTAAGAGGCACTCAGAACAACAGGGCTGTACAGTACTGTAATGGGTTTGGATATCTTTATTCCGCAGTTGAATTTAAACTATTCAAAGCTTTTAAAACCTACTGTTTGAAATATTCCTTGGAGTAGGTGGATAGTATTTTCATCACTAATTTTCAACTCCTTTTAAGAGTGCCAAATTGGGCTTTGGGTTTCATTATAAGCTACAGTGATAACACAGAAGTAAGGAAAAAAAGAAAGAAAGAAAGAAAAAAAAAAAAAAAAAAGACCCAAATGCCAGTCTGTGTCTGGCAGGCGGAGCCTGCACCAGCCTGCCATAGGTGGTCTCCCCTCAAGACCAGTCAGGGCATGCTCTACTCACAACCCCAATGCAGAAAACATCTGTGAGCAGATAGCTGAAACTGAAGAACAAAGTCCTGTGCAGCTGAAATGTTAAAATACCTGATTTCTCATGGTGAAAACACACACTTCTTTCAGCTCTTTTCAGGGTTTACAAGGCACCAAACGGACCTTGAGGCTCAGCAGAACATGGGGTTTTGACACACCCAAAATCCAAAGAGACCCACACTAGGAAAGTGAGGTTCTTGAAGAGAAATGTTTTTTAATTCCCAGTAAGGAATTTTAGGACAGACTCCTTTTTCAAATAGCACATTTCTGTTTAGTTTTAATAATATATTTTAATCCAGGCCTATTGCAGTATGATCCTTAGGGCTGCACAGTTACATTAAGACTTCTATTTTAACAAATAACCTTTTTTCCTCTCAAACCCTGTCTCCAGCTCTGTAACATGGATGACATTCCAGGATAACATTAACTTCTTTCACTTCCACCTATCACTTCCAGCTATCTATTGGGTGTATTCTTTCTCCTGAAACAAAACCAAAATCTTTAGCCTAAATAAATGCAACTGTTCTAAGCACAGCTGTTTCTTGCTACCTTCTAAGATTTTAGGTGGAAAACCTTGAAGTTCTGAAAGTACTGCAGTAGCATGATTTGGAGCTCTAGAATTAAACTTACTTTGTTTATTTTGCAGTTATACAAGTTACAGTGAAAATGGAATATAAAGAGAAAAAAATTAACAATGACAATACAATTACTATAGGCCCACATTAAATCAGCAAGGGTAGCAACTAATTTAATAAATCATTCTTTTTAACAATTACAATAATTTCATTAGTCTTAAAGAAAAGGTGTAATAGAAAGAGGTCGGAATGTGATTCGCCTGGTGAATTTCTGACCCATTTCAGACTATAAATGCTGAAATACAAAATGGACATATTTGGGATATTTCCTAAGAAACTGTTCTAGCTGAAATACAGAAGTTAGCGGAAAAGGAAGCAGCAGACTGGTATGTCACTAATGTTTATTTACATCCTACTTCTTCCTGTACTTACAGATAAAAGCTGTCTGTCCTGTAGCTTACTGGCCCTCCTATCTTAAAAGCATATTTAAAGTTAAAGCAAATTCAAAGTCAGAACAAACAAATATACCGAGAATTGTAGCACATGATATACTCCTTTACTCCCAGGTTCCCAAGACTCCAAACAAGTCCACTTTGTTTCAGGAAACAAAAAAATTCCTCAATTTGCATTGTCACTGCATCTGGTAAAGAATTCCCTAAAAAACCTCAACATTTCTAGCTGAAAAGAAAAAGTGCAACCATGAACAATATTGTTTTCTCCCTTCCCACAGGAAATTAAGGAGAAGAAAAGTTTTCCCAAGGCTTTGCTAGCTTGTTTTTGATCAAGTGACCATAAGTTTAAATTTATTTCCACTGTATATTTTGCTGTCACTTTCCACCAACCATTTCTACTTCTGCAATATCTTACTAAAGCAGACTACTAGATCTTAATGTGATAAGAATGCATTATGAGATTCCTGTTAGCCAGGACCCTGCCAGTATCAATTGTTCCATGGAAAATCTGCAAAGGTCGAGAAGATGGCATTATCCTTTTCTTTTTCGTCCTTTTCTTCTCCACAGAAGCAAGTATAAGGAGGCCCAGAACCCTTGTGAAATAATGCACAAAGACATACAGGAAAGTCTCTGAATCATGACGAGTTTAGGCATTCTGAGCATACAGACACATCCCATACCTGCACTGGTTATTCAGTTTCTGAGATGAGAAGCTTAAAACAAACTGAAGGTTTAATCACCACTAGGCTTTGGGATCAAGTAAAAGAGGGAAATTGCCCTGCTAAAGTAAGTGGGAATATTCCAACTATCCCTAGCCTGGTTTGCAGCTCCTAGTATGTTGGCTAAGAGGACTTAGCTCTCTGCTGCTTTATTTCACAAGGGATTATTGCGCTTTACTCTACCTGAGCCCACTCAAGCTACAAAACCAGCTGTAGGTACAACTGCAACTACAGCCCCTCCTCTCAACCATCCTGCAAATTGACCCCTAAAATTCAGCCAAACATGGATTTGAGCACTGTCTTGTACTGCCTGAAAAGTCCAGGAAATATTTCACAGGAAAATACAACATGGGCATTTTTATAGTGTTTCTCTACTATAGGAAATGTTTTGCTGCTACTTTAGTGATGGAAGGCATTGCAGAACATTAACACCAGGATGGGGCTTATGTTATCTGATACTTCCTGATCAGTGCTTTTATCTCTAGAAAATCAGAAAAAGATTTAACATAAAAAGTTGCATAGAAAAAGATTTCCATTATTTCTTTCCACCCAATTAGAATGACAAGAATTCCCACTTACTGTTTCTTCCCTAAACATCTGACAGCAATCAAATCTACCCATTTTAAAATCAATCTGCAAGATCTAGTTTGGTTTATTTTTGTTTGCTACTCTGTAATGGATCATGACTGGATAAGGAAAAGCAATGAACATAAAGCTGAAAGGTTATTTCCTAGAGAGAAAAACATTTCAACTAAGGAACAAGAGATCCACAATAGCTTTTCATGAACTCACATTAGATAAATATATATAGAAACATATGATGCTCTTATTTGATAACACACTTAAATGATCAAGGAGGAATAATTAGCACGACTCATACACTCATTATTTGAAAACCAAAACCAAACAAAACCCCCCAAATCTAACCCATCTCCCCAGTTCCCACATCCCACTGTCCAAACTGCACAGCTATAATTTTGGACTTTCCCTTAAAGGGGATATATAATCTCCCCCTCTCTTTCTATATATATATCTCTATATATTTATATACATAATATATATAATCTCCGATATAGTCTGCAAATACATTCTCCAACTAAGGAAGCATCACCTTTATGAACAACATGAACTTCACTGACAGTAACTTGCAAAAAAAATTATCAAAATCTAATTTCTCTTAGACGGCATAAAGAAATATTAGGCTTCAGTAAGCTGGAGACAAAAATAAGATTCTTTACATAATCAATATCAAATTAGTACCATTTACAAAAATGAAATCTATAAAAAACCACTTTTTTCTTTTTTAAAATCTTAAAAAATGTTGCCCTTCAAAGCTGGGCTTTTTCAGGTTGTGTAACACTCTAACCTACTTTTGGATGCTGCTATTTAAGTGTTTACACTGAATCTTCCTTGTTTACCAGTTCTTTGAAGGTCTAGTGCCATACACCACTCCTACACAGATGGTTTTGAAATCAATGTGATATTTAGAAAGCAGTATTAGCAGCCATTATTTCCCTAACAATAAACTGTCAAATCTTACCTCATTCTTGCCTTACTGTAAATGACCAGAGAGGTCTGTTTAAAGATGACTTTCAAAACAGGAGCCCATTGTTATATTTCTGAGTAGCTCCCCAAAGTACCCAAAGATTATTAACACAATTAGAGCTCCCAAAAAACCCCCCAAATTATTAACACAATTAACTCTGTATTTGCTGCATGCAAATTCTGTGTCTACAGAGCACAGAAAATGAACAACTTCCCACTTTGCCTACTGCAGTACTCCTGAGCATGCTCTTATAAAAGAGCTGCTTTGGCCAAAAGTGCAAGCTTCAGTTTTTATTGACATTTAACCCCAGGCTTCAGAGTGCAGAGCAGGTGCCCACTATACTTCAGAAAGCTCGGGGAGACCCTAAAAGCTGGAAGTTCAGCAACACTGCTCCATCCTTACTTCTCACAGGTTAGCAGGGTCAGAGACCATGAAGGGCAGGAGAGAAGAGATGGGAGAAGCAAACAAGACTGGAGAGAGTGGTCCTTGAGCATCCCTCTTCATTGGTCTATATATCTGGTAAACAGCTCAGGATTAGATATGTTCCAGTTGAAGTCAGTTAACCACATGTGATTTTACAGTTACAAAACAAACTACCTAGCAAGGCAACATGCAAGAAACCAAAAGAGATGGTTAACGAGACATTTACCAGTAGGGTAAATACTGAACTTCAGATGCTTTTCATAGCTGTAAGCAACAGTCCATGAATGCATAGGCATTTCATGGGCACAGCTGCCAGAACAGAAATCCTCCAGCAGAGTGGCAAGGACCTGGCACATAAAGGCAAAGAACACGCCTTGGATATACCCCGGCACATGCACTCCCGCTGCTGCTACAAACACTCTTATTTACACAATGCCAATTCATCCTTCTTTTATCTGAGGCAGCACATCCCCAGTGATCAAACTCGCACCACCAAGGCTGAGCAACCAAATTTCCAACAGCATTTTCTATTTCACCCAACCAGAGAGCAAAAATAGTGAGCAGACACTTTGTATCTCATTTCACAGAATTCCCAAAACAGCCAGACAGTAATCTTGAAAAGACAGCCTAACTTGTGCGTGCAGTGCTCCCAGTTTAACACCAAGCACTTTTACTCAAGTGCAGACTCAACTGAAAACTACTGAAGTTGATTTAACCTGTGCTGGCATGGATGTACAGTGTACACTAAACTAACAGCTGCTTGCGCTCAAGTATAAATATTTAATCCTTTTGCCATTTCTAAATCTGTTGTTCCCCTGTCTTTTAGGCCGTGAGGTTTCTGCAGTGTTTTCATGACCACTATCAGAAGTAGAGGAACACACAGTAAACATCTGTCACTTCTACTAACCAGAGCACTTTGGGAATTTATCAAGTTGCAAAAGCAAGCTGCAACAAAATAAAAGCACATCTGGTAGCTCTTGTCCCTAGAGGCTGCTTTTTATCACTAAAAACAACCCAGCAATACAATTAAAAATAAATTAAAAGGATTGGAAGACGAAAAAAAGTAAAACAATAAAACAAACTTTTATTTCTTTTTTAGTTTAGAAATCTGAAAAATAGAACAGTTAAAAATGGTTTAGACCCAAGTTGTTTAAATTTGCTTTTACATAGGTAAGTCCACATGGCTACAAAGTTTGTTACATGAAATTGCTTGATCTCAGATACAGATAGCACTCAGCAACTCATGCAATTCCTCTGAAAAATACTCCTTTCTCATGCACAGCCACACACACTGCCAGAGTCTGTCTCTCCTTCCGAATTCACTTGGAACTGTGGCAACTTCAAAGTGGTAAGAAATTTAACCTGGCATACATCGGAGCTGATAGTTTGGTGGTTTTAAGCCACAGAATGTAAAGATACAAATAATTTACAGAACATATTAGTAGCTCTAACTACACACCCTAAATGTACCGAAATAAGAAGGAGTGCCTACCAAAGAGAAAGGAATGTGTTGCTGGAGATTTTAATAGCACCTCTTCAGGGCAAAATGACCTCTCCACCTTAACTCATGGTACTGAAGTCTTGTTTTACTTAATTTCTAAACTGCATTCCCATCCATATGGAAGCAGGTTTACCAAGTAACTACAGTAAACTATTTTCAATGAATACTTTCTCCTTCCTTTTATTTTTAATGGACATGTAAGCAACCTTGCACTGGAACATTAACAGCAACCTCATGGAGATCTACAGCCAAGAACAGACAAAACTTTCACTAAAGAACAGGCTCCATTATTCCCTATCTGAGCAGGTTCATCTCTTCAGCCTACAAACACAGTGACTCTCACTGGGTTACATGCTGAACAGAAGTTTCATAAAGATTTGCACACATATAAGCTACTGTATTTTCAAATATCTGCAGTGACACTTTCATTATACCCATTATTTAAGAGCAATCTAGGAAAGGCCACACTTAAATTAAAAACTTAAAACAACGAACACAAATTAAGCATGTGCATACCCACAAAAAAGTGCCCAGTGACACAGGCAGCTACATGTAAACACAAGCCTCCTACTCACAATCAGATTTCCTCTATTTCTGCCAAGATCTTTTCTGTGGCAAGAGTAGTAGGAAGGTGCATTAAGTGCAGCTGAGAATCAGGATATGAAAAAACACGCTTGAAGTCCACCTTTCCTTTCACCCACTCTGCTGCTTTGATAAAAAAATTAAAATGCTAGTTTACAGCTCAGTAAATAGGCTGTACCCTCAATTTTAAAATACACAGTCTCTCCAACTCCTTATGGGACAACAGTCTAACTTTGTTCCTATTTAAATGTCACACAGCTTCTTTTATCCCCAGGGAGAAGGGGATACTTCCTCACTCAAGCCAAGGTCCAGCTGTAAAGCCATGTCACAGAAACTACTCAACACAACAGCCAAGCAGCCCCTGACACCCCCCAGCATCCTGTCTCCCCAACCCAGGGCAGAGACTACAAAACTGATAGCCTGCTGCCAACACTACCTGCTCTTTATCAAGCAGAGAGATCTTCTACACCTCAGACATCCTGCCAGATGGGTAACAACTATGACTTCTCACATAAAACTCTGATCAGCAGATGAAGGATGGGTTATTAATGGTTACCACATTCCTGCCAAGCTTTTAATAGCTGAACCTCCAGTGGTTTCATGCCCGGAAAAATGCCTGCAGCTGAAGCATTTATCCTCAAACGGATTTATTTAAGTTTACTATAATTCTTTTTCCTCTTCTAAACTTAAGCTGCTTTCTGTAAGAGATAAGCTATTTGCTTAGTCCATCTAGTCCCATAATTGTTTGGTTCAGGGTGTGTACTACAGTACTCAAGCATAAAAAGAAATTGTGCTGCAACATGTATTTTGGGGGCTCTTTTGAAATTTTGCTCATGAGTTCAGATCACCTCCTTCCTTTTTATGCTTTATTTTCTCAAAACCCCATTCAAAACACTGCCTTAAGAACAGAAAGAATGTTCTAAGACTTGCTGTCCTCCCAGAGATTGCAGCACTCCTGCTCTAACAAGCAAGCTTTCAGCTCTGCAAAAAGGTTCAGTAAGGTTCCATTGTGCTGCTTGATGCCATTCACCAGCACCAGCAGATCCATACAACCTCCAGTTCAAATATTTACTATTGCTAAATTTATATGATTATTTGACTCAAATGCTCCAGCTGGAATTGTAACCTCTGCACTGAGGGCCCTCCAGCAGGGAGTGGGCAGACAACCCTTGCCCCTGAAGGCTCACAATCTAAAAGTGATTATTTGTTAGGCAATGATAAGCATGTTTGTGGCTGTAACATTCAAAGCCAAAAACCAAACTCCCTCAGGCTTCCAGAAAAAGATAAAAAAGTGGGATAACAGCATGATTAAAGTATAATCAAATGTAATGTTTTAATGCACTGCCATCTTTGAGAAGGCTTAACATTATGTCCAAATAAATCCCTTTACAATTACAGCATTCCTATATACTTAGCCATACTCCTTCCCACTGGTTTGAGTATGATGCTATCTCAAAAATAAGGTACTAAAAGTAACAACTCTTGCAACCTGCCTTTCCAGTGAAATGGACAATGAAGCTTTCCTTTCCAATCAAATCTGTTTTAAAACAGATAATGAAGCTGAGTTTATACTTCAACTCGAGCAAAATAAAAATACAGAAAGGAGACACTTTATTCAATCCCATCTACAGATACCACTCCTGCTCCAGCACTTACGACTTTTTCATAATTACTACAGGCTTACACACACACTTGCACTAAAATTTTTGGCAGCCACCTTCACAGACATGCATCCATGTATCATGTCACTGTCTGTCTTTTACAGCCAACACCTGCCTGGATGGCCAAATCAGAAAATCAGTGCAGAAGCAGCTTTTTTATTCTGCAGGCAGCTTCCCCTTATCCTAGGTACTTGCCATTTGAACTTGTTTTAGCAAGTTTCACATCACTTAAGGGTAGCACAATAGCTGCTCCAAAAATAAAAGCTGAGTGCCCTCTGACTGGAGGAAAACAAAACAGGTTTTGTTGTTGCCATTGTAAGTAATTTTCACATCCTTCAGCAGACCCCAGTCAGGTCCCCAGGAGATCCCAGGAGATTCTGTGCAAGCATGGATAACCAGCAAGGCAAGTTCAGGACACAGCACTGCATCATACTGACCTGGCAGAAGAAGGGTCCTTACCTTCTAAATCACCTTCCAGTCCTTCCACCAACATGCCAAGATTTCAAAAAAAAAGGGGAAATGTAAAGTCTGAGCTTGCGCAAGTACATCAGGGATTTCAGCATTCTGGCTCTCACTGTGACTTCCATCTAGCATAATGCAAGGCTTTCAGAAAGAGGTGCAATCCAGCCCCCCTTGCTGCCCTGGTGTCCTGAGCAGAACAAGGACTTGTCCTAAGGCAAATTCTTAACATCACATCCAGCAGTATTTCTACAGGCATGTGTGATGCACTAGGCATCACCTACTCAAAGCAGGATGGAGCAACTGATGTTTTTATCTTGTAACATGTCTTGGGGTGACTTTATGATGTGTATCCCATATCGCTGCCCTATGCCCAGAAATTAATTTTTGTGCCTTTCTATGCCTTTAAACTGAGCCTGAGAGAGGGAAGGAAAAACTGAGCAAAATTTTTTCAAAGCAGTTTGCAGCTTGTTCAAGGTCACACAGAGACTTTTTTTCAGCTGCAGCAGGAGAGCGAGAGGGAAGGGAAGCACCCGGCTTGCTTTTCTTTCCAGCCAGCTTTCAGCAGTTTTTTTTCCCCAGCTCCTTTTCCTCTGGAGAGTTGAACTTTTGTTTTCCTGGGACTTCGATTTTTCCCTTTTCTCTCTGCTGGACGGTTTCAACATCAGAATACATTGGGAGGACCTTCCACTGAGGCCTTGGCCCTGGAGGTGGGCCCACCACCCCGTCCCAGCTCCAAGGAGGGGGACAGAGAGATCTACAGAAGGACTCTGAAATTTTCCCAGGTTCCTCTCAGCAGAGCGAGAGGTTTTATTATTTAGCATCATTATTCCTTTTCCTGTGTGTTTATTAAATAAATTGTTTTTATCGCTTTCACTTTCCTTCGAGGAAAATTTAATTTTACCCAATCCTTGTGGGGGAGGGGTGGTTGTGACCTGCCTTCTCTCAGAGGATATATTTCTAAATTTAGTCAAACTGGAACATAACACCACCAGAAAACACCAGTTCTGGAGCAGTGGTGGTGGTGAGACTGAACAACTACAGTGTTCCCCCGCCCAGGCAGGCAGAGACCTCCAGGCACTCACAGTGATCAGGTAGCATGGCCCCATGAGCCTGCAAACACCCCTCTCAGAACAGGGTAGCCTGGAGGCATCCTGCAACTACGAGGGACAGCAGGCATTATTTGAGCTCTTGGTTTGCATTTCAAGTTGTTGACTCAACACAAAATAAAACACAAAATGGCCACAATTTCCCACACAGTGACCTGTATCACGTCATAGCTGAATGCAAGTCATCTTCGATACAGACCTATTTTTAAGTCTGTCTGGCATTATTTTCACAAGGATCTACTCAAGAACATTAGGACAACTAGCCATCCACTTTATTTACATTTTCCTGTTATCTCATTGCACACTTGGACGACTGCCTGTGTGTGTGGGTGTACAGCAATAATATACATATGACTACATACCCATCAGTCAAGACTTTAGGATTTGTCATGGCCAGACCAAAACACAAACGAAACCACCCATTTAATTTAAGATAAAGTTTTGTAACAGCCTGTCTTTGACCAGGAGTTCTGCCTGCCAAATCATGCCTGAAGTACATTTTTTTTAAACATGAAAAATTTTATCAAGGCCCAGAACTCTATGATAGTTTTTGTTCCCTTTTAGACTAAACAGAAATTCTAATCTCAGTTTCAAGTTCCTCAAAGGCTAAAAGAAAAACTCTTTCTCTTACATATAAAACAACCAAGCATCTTTGGATTAATGAGAATTTAAGTAAATTATTCACTGGTTTCAATTTCCCAAGAACAGATTTGCTCTGGGAAGCCACAGTGAAGTACTGTTCTCTACCCCCTTCACAAAGCTTGGGACATCCACACACAGCACCAACTGACCTAGCAGGTAAGGCCCAAAAGTGTGACTTTAAGAAGGCAGGTGATGATGCTATGACTGTGAGCTCTAAATTCTTGCATATGGGCATAGCCATGTCCATGTTCACTGTGAAGAAGCCCTGGATCACAATACCAAAGCTGGATCCTTGCTCATCACACATAAGCAGGCACTGTTGTTGCAGCCTAGTCCTGAAATATGGCTGATAACTTATTATGCTGCTTGCTCTGTTCTGAGAGGCAGAGCTCCCGTTGGGTTAAAACATTCTGTATGAGACAGACCACGATGACAATCCTGCTCCTGGCTCAGCAGGGGCACACTGTCTCTGCCTCATCATGCCACGCGTCAGATGCCACTCACTACCGTTCACAATACTTGAATTGTATGTTCCAGGCACCTTGCGTTTCCATCTCTTGTGTCCTGATCAGTTTCTTCAAATTGAAATAAACAAGAAAAAAAAAAGTGATTTTTGGACAAAGACTCTGCTAGCACTTGATATTTATATTGCATAAAAGGTTCAATTCCCTAATCTATATCAAAGCCTTACTGCATTATACAGTGCGTCATCCTGTTTCAAAAGGCTTATGGCCCAAAAATTCAGTTGAATTGCATCAGATTTCCTACTATATAATACAACAGAGAGTTTGAGGAAGGCAGAGTTTCAAGACTGACCAGTTATGAAAAGGAAGAAACTTTAAGTTTCTACCATGGGCTAGAAATTGGAATAAATCTTTTATTTTCTACATTAACAACACTTTGACTTCAGCAGTAATCACAAAATAAAGACATCCTAAAAAAAGTTTTCAAGTATTGGCAGTGTGTTGGAATTATTCTCTACTATGCAACTCTACTATGAAAAGTGATTTAACAAATGCATCATTGAAAGACACAAGGCAGCAGGAAATTTTGGTATTTCAATGCAGTTTACAATTCACAAATAAGACCATTTCTCTCCAGTCTCTGAAACTCTTCCTTTGGAAGTGGAGCTAAGTTTTCCACGTAGTTAATCTGGGTATAGTGCTTCTTAAGTGTTCTGCATAGACTTACTTGCTGAAGCTGGCCATATTCACTGATACTTGCTTTGTCAAATTACGAGAAGCAAGTTGTAAATAAAGCTTTGTTTCCGCCCCTAAAGGAGGAAGAAACAATTGACTGTATGAAATGAGTAATCATGAAGTGGTTTAAAACAGAAACAAAATCCCCATCAAAAATTAAAACAGTCATGGAGGTAAAGGCCAACAGGATTAGACTGCAAGACCTCAAATTATTTAGATAAGAGCAATAATGCTATTATGACTCATTTATTACAGAATCTTCATTGCCCTCAGTTAACAAAAAAAATAATGTGACAATGGCATGCTTGAAATTAAGTTACATAAAATGATTTCTTGCCTCTGAGTTGCTGTTTGTGAATAGCTGCAATTTGAACAGAGATCTCAATAAATCTCCCTCACTGTAACACAGACTCAAAATTGAAGTTTTTTAGCAATGAGCAAAAGCATAATCATATTAACATAAAATATTCAACTTTTCCCAGTGAGACTTGCACTTAAGCTTTTTAATTACAAGGTCTACACCTCTATGATCCAAGGCAAGGATCAGCAAGGAACAATCAACCACATTGTATCACCACAGCCAGCTACTATAGTTTTCTCCAGTCCTCCTCTGTGACATCTGTCACTGTCAAAGCCACAACAGACTACAGGGTCTGACCCTCCAACTCCTAGAGAAGATCTCCTTGCCAACTGTAACACCATCTCACCAACCACTTCAGGGTAAACTATATCTTCTCAGTAATTTTAAGTCACTGAAAAGCCACAGGACATAAAATTATAAATTACCATAACCATGCCAAAACCCAACCATGGCCAAAACACAGCCGCAAAGTGTAGCTATTTCTCTGTAGATGAAAGCCAAGGGATTCTTAGTGTTTTATTTCCTCTAATGCACAAAACCTAAATGCCAGCAGCATGTTCCCTGGTAGAAGCCCAAAGACCACTTAAAAGTCTCCATTTTCAAGATGTCTTAAACTACATAACTTATTTCATTACTTTCCCCTCCTCAAAGTACAAAAGCAGCTTCAGTTTCCTCTATGATCCCCTCTGACTCTTGGAACTCCTGTGGGCAGACAAGAACAGCAAGAGTTATAAATACAGCTCGTATTTGGCATTAACTGAACATCTTTAATTTATGGTTACAATTACATTACAAAATGCACATATACACAAATGTGTCTTACAGATCAAGCCATCTTTCCACAGTCAGCAAATGATGCAATTTATTCAGTCATCACAGTCCAGATCAGACCAGTGACACTGTAAGACATCACACAAACAACACAATAGCATGTACTGAAGAACTACTGAAAACTCATTTAACAAATAAAAGCCATCTCGTAAAAAAATCCCATGAGAGTCTTTTGCTGCAGTATATCATCTGTGTTTCAGACTCAGCATTAAAAAATATTTAGCTTTTTCTACAACAAAGAATTTAACTTGTGTTGGAATGACTGCATGCAGGGAAAAATATGGCAGTCATACAAAAGCCACAAAATATCACAATTTACTGTGCTTCTTGATGCAGCTCTTAAGAGCCAATTCATAGCGTCTATGACTTCAACATCGTATTTTCTTCTGTTAACACCCCAGTGTCCTTATTTGCTTCTTTGCCAGATTAGCGATATATTAAGCTAGAAAGGCGGCCTGTGGAGGTAGGGCTGATGTGTTCCTTTTATGCTTGCAAAGAACTTCAAAGGAAGCCTGCTCACTGGTCCCCATCTTTGGGCCACAATGGCCTGACAACAAAATAATCATTCCCACCTACAAGGACAGCGATGCTAAAATGCTTCATCTTTCCTAGGTGCTCAAGTTTTAAAACTTTTACTGCATCGCCCTTTTTCTCATATTCTTGTTCTAAGACTTCTCTCTCTTTATAATCCTGCAGACTGCTTTCCACCAAGACTCGGGCGCTGAACAGACGTGGGTTGCAAGACCCATCCCGAGCTGACTGGTTTTCTTTGAGCATGTCCATGTGCTTCCTCATGGACACACTGACAAACATAGAGGAGCTCTCTGCTCTTCACATAACATCTCAGGAGCACACTGAGGTATACACTGCTAACAATGCTGAGCAGCTATCCCAGGGCTTGGAGACCATGAAAGGGAAGCAGCAGTGAAACAACCCTCACAGTCATTATCCCTGTACCTGCATCTCCCCATCAACATTTTCTGTCCACTTGTATTTACCAAATGCAATTGTGACACCAAATAAAGTTGTGGGTGTGCCTGTTTCACCTACATGTAACCTTGAGAAGGAAAAAAAAGGAAAAAAGTAATGAAACTTATAACATTTGTAACTCTCTATTTAACAACAGAGAAGCTTTCTCCAAAACAACTGTCAAGAGGTAACTACAAAGGAAACTGAAGACTTTTGCCTGAGAAAAAAACCACAGCTAAACCTTCTTTCTGTAACTTAAATCTCCTTGCTCTGTTCTATTTCTCTCTCCTCTTGATGGTATCAATCCTCAACAATGCTTCATTTTCCCTGCAGATCAATTAATTTAATACAACAGAGAAATACTGTACAATTATCATCACTGAAAAGCTGAGTGCTCAAAGCCAGCCTGCTAACTCTGATCCATGTATATTCTATTTGTAGATCAGCATGTATGCCCTGCAATCAGAGGCACAATGACACATTTTAGCACACAGGGTGCGTTCTCCCTTTATCGCCATCTCCCCTTCATACACACACCCTCAGTGTTCCTTCAGCCCGAATTACGCTCCTTCTAATATTAAATTTAGAAACAGAACTCTGAATCACCAGTTCCTGTTGTGAAAGTAGCTAGAAACAGATACAGCAAAAGAAGTTTTCTAGTAAACAGCTATAGAATAATCAGTCCACCACATTAGACCCTACTGTTACCAACTGTTTTATAAGCCTAGGAGAAGAGATTATATACATTTATATAAACAAAATAATTTCATTTCCTGCATGTCTAATCCTTCCTAGAATCACATCAATTCTTACCTGTTATGGTATCATGCAGCAGTGAGTTTCAGAAATTAACTGTCCACTATAAAAAAGAAAAAAAAACCACACCCAAAACCCCTTCAAAAATATTACTCAAACTCATTGCTTGTGAGCCTGCTGCAGCACTTACTCCATTCCATTCTACCTTTTCTCAACCTTTCTTTAGCTGCACCTTCAAGAGGAGGAACAGAAAGATCTAAGCTGCTGCTTTGCAAGACAAGAGCAGCACAAAGATTTCAAAACTGATTATATGCAAAAAAGGTCAGTTCCAGAGAGAGAAGAGTTCAGACAGCATTACACACAAGTTAGTCTGTCCTGCAGAGAATGATTACTTCCTAGCATACGCAGCGTGGAAACGCACTCATGTCTGCCAGTTTGAGTCCATGAGGAACCACATGCATGGTTAGGAAACTCTTGGTCACCAATTGTGGATTCCCGTTTCTTCAGTTGCTCTTGAAATATTTAACAAAGGAGCTATGTATCTCAGGCCAAGAGGCACCACCCACATATATGCCTCATGTAGCATACATACACACACACACATCCACGCTATATATAGATACAATTTCTAGCAGAGACGCAAGCTGATGCTCAACTACACAGCACACATGAAGAACATTTTGGTTTGCAGGTTTGTATAGTCCCATCTATGACTTACTGAAGTCAGTGGGACACCACATAATCACTACACTCAGTAATTCCTGTATTTAGCAGGAAGGACACTTTCAGAAAATCTTTCAGGCCCTGGGAACATTTTGGGTGGAATCCACCCCTTTCCTCTGTTATTTATTTGTTCTAGCACTTATGCTCTCTTGCCATTACAAATGCACTTATTTCCAATTGCCTGACTGCAGCTCCCAGACATCAGTTCTGTGTCATGCCTGTTTCTGTTTGCGTTTTAGCCTCCAGTATGCTCTCCCTCAGAAGGTGCTTCCCACCAGTTATCAAGTTCCTCCATTCATCTATTAAGAAACAACAAACCCAGCAACAGAATGAGCCTTTCAGGCTCTCCTTGTAGAACATCAGCCAGCCTTCAAATATCTACTCTGACTTATGTGAACTCACTCCATTTTCAACAGGCTGTTCGTGACCTCAGAATTCTACATGATTCACCTTCCTTTGCCCATTGCCCCTCCTGCACCCAAAGTTATAGCCCTTTGCTGCCCTGTAAGACAGCAGTCATGTTCAGTCGTCGACTCACTGTAACCTCAAGCAGTCTTCTCCCCAAGCTCTTATTCTGTCACTACATTGAAGTACAACACCTGCAGGCCCCATGATATTGCAGACTATATTAAAATGCACTTTTGATTGATACAGTTCACCAGGCTATGCAAGTTCCTGTGTACAAGCTGCCTTGTCCTTGTTTACCACACTGCCTAGTGTGATATGGCCTGCCAATTTTATCAGTACAGACCCTATCCTTGTCTCCAGCTACTTGATGAAAAGGTTCAATGGAATCTGGCCTCACCTCAATCCTTAAAACAAGACTTCTAGAAGCATTCCCATTTGATAATGATTCACCACAAGTGACTAACTTTTAAACATCAGTTAGTCAGTTCTTAATTCGTTTACTTTTGCAATATCCCAGAGCCATAACATGTCAGGACACAAGTCCCCAAGGGGCACAGCAGTCCTCACTGACTACCTCTGCTGCTGCTGAGAAAGGGAACAAGAGACAGGACTTGGAAGGAGCTAGGGAGCAGCAGAGGACCACATGGGTTGAACTGTCTCCCTCCCCCTTACATGAGATGACTTCGAAGACACAGCTTTACCAATCTCATAGAGTCCTGGTTGCTTTAACTTTTCCAGTATTTTGGTGACTCTTAATGTCAAGCTAGCTGGAAGATGATTAAGTCAATCTCCCACTCTTTCCCTGTCTATTCTGGCACAGTTGGTTTTAAGACACTCAAAACCAACAGTTACTAAAAACTGTCTGCAGGCCTAAAAACTTTTCACCAAGGTCTTTAAAACAATCAAGCCACAGTGCTGCTGATTTACACATGTGCATCCCTAGAAGGAATCTTAATTTATTAAATCAGACTTACTTCTCTGTTGGAATTGCATTGATGGTATCACATTCTATACCTTCCCAAATATGGAAGAGTATTAACAAATCTTTCTACTTTTTTGCATGAGCTACTTTATTATCTCTGTCTAGTAACTGGAATTATTTCTAACACAGCTCAGCTGTAGAAAATATTCAGTTAATTCTCTTACTTCCTAACTTCTAACTTGCATTCCCATGTATCCATTTCCCCCTTAATTACTGTTTTTTCTTTGAAATTTCTAGATGTGTCCTGAAACCAGAGGGCTATTAGTAGAGATGTCTTCTTTCTTTAAACCAGAATTTCAGCTTGTGGACTATTTAGTATCTTCTTACAGAGACCTGTTTTCCATTCACCTTTTTTTTTTCCTACAATAACATCAAGTTCTCTGTGATGACAAATATGCTCTTTTGAAGCATTAAGTATAATTTCTTTGGGGCTGTTCTCTGTTTGTCTATCCTTTACATTAATGGGTCACACTCAGTGGTCCCATGGCAACCACCAACTTTTAGCTGTGTGATACCAAAGTCCACAGTAGCTTTCTCAGCTGAAGACCTGAAACAAGAATTGACCTGCAGTGGCCTAAATTTCCATGGCACTGAACATGTTTCCATGATGCCAATAGGATGTTCAGCACTCTGGAAGCAACCAAAACAAAACTAAACAGAGTGTACAAAGGGAAACAAACCTGTACATTTGCTGATCAGCCATTTCAGACACCTCTAAAAAGCCCTTCAAAATCTACTTCTTGAGTGTAAAGATGAGGTATTTACCAAGTAAGCAACTTGGTAAGTCAACCAGACTGGACAACATCCATATTTTGACTCCTCTCCATCAGCCTGACCCTCACTCCAGGTAACAGCTTCTGCACAGCCCAGCCATCTGCTGCTTGTTTGATGAACAAGACAAAACGAACCGACCTCAGTCTGATCCCAGTGGGACACTGCCACAGAAACTGCACTGCTCCTCAGTCAAGAAAGGCAGTGCAAAGCACATGCACTCAGAATGTAGACAAAATATCCCACATCTGCTCAAGGTGAGAGGCATCTGTGCTCTACTTGGATTTGCCCATCCAGTCAATTAAACTTTAGTACAGAATCAGTCCTTAGCCTCTAGGACCAAGCCTTTCACAGGGCAATAGAACAAAGTATTCAGCAAGAAAACTACAACATTTGACATTTTAACTGCCTCAGCAGTAAGAAAAACATTCAGAACCTGCCATTTTCACAACTTTATTTAAATAATATTCTAAGTATTCATACACAGTGATCTGTTATGTGTTCTAGAAGCATGGCAGTAGCAGTCTACAGATAGAATTCTGCAGTTCAACATACACGATGGAACTTCCACCTAATCGCACATGGCTGCTGAAACACATACTTGCATGAATTCAGTTAAATTAGAAATTCCTTACGATGTTTCACAAGCCTAAATTCAGTAACTGAAAAGGAAATAACCTGTGTTCTTCCTGTACATCAGCCACAGCAACTTATTTTGCAGAACTGAAAATGACTAAGGAAGAATACCTACAGTGGTTCAAACATTCCTCTTTTTATTAAAATAGGAAGAAAAGGAGAAAAAAAAGACTGTAGCAGTGCATTAAAATGCAAAATGGAGAGCTCTGCCCATAACTTTTCCAACAAATTCTCCCTGAATTAGGCAGCAAATGTTCAAAACTGCCAATCTGCACAAACAGTTTAGTCTAAAGTGCACAATCCCTGTGCCAGATTCCTCTGTCCCTTTCTCTCAGGCTTGAAGTAAACATAACTATGCAGGTTGCCAAAAGCCTCAAATAACAGAACATTCAGCCTCTTCCTACTACCCAGATTTTGCAAATGTTCCCTGCTTCGTACACACACCTGAAAAAACTTTGTATGGGATGGGAAGAATTTCAGTTTGGGGTGGAAGTCCAAGATTTGCTTGGAGGGCTTGTACTCCCTCTAACTTCCTTCACCCTCCTCCCATCAGCTTAGAAAAATCTCAGAAGACATCAGCAGCTTTACCCACTTAAGTGCACTCCATTCACCATAAAAGATTCAATATGTGAACTAGAAGTTTCTACTGAAATTTTCAGTCATTACACGGTTAGTGACAGCTTTAAAGGATGCCATTAGCAGCATTCCAAAGGTCTATTGCAAGGACTAAAGTCAGTTCACATCCTCTCATAATTTCTGCTTAAGGTTAGCAGAGTCAGAAGCTTGAATAACGAATTCAGATGAAAGTACAGGGTGACTTTAAATACAAGTGCTATTCCTGACTAGTAATACATCTGCATCCATATAAAGCTTCCCAAATCCTTAAGAACAGCCTTCCTATATAATATAATCCACTTTGAGGCTTTGTCTGCATAAGGCACTTAGGATTAATTCTTAAAACAAAAACCATGCAAATTAAAAAACTGATTGATTGAACTGCTTGAGACCTTCTTCAGATGTTCTTTTTCAGAATCAGAGTGACTCTCAATTATTCTGCCTCAAAGATGTAGGACAGTTGAAGCAATTCACTTTAAATTCACACCTTCAGCTGACTTGAATAATTTCTTAATGGCATGTGAAGACAAGACTTAACTCCAGAATGACACACGGAATTTACTCAGGAGTAACTGTCCAAAATATCTCCCTTGGGAGACAGGCCCAGACAACACAACACATCAGGACACTGGTTCAACACCAAACCATTCTAAGAAGAATGCAAGAAGCCACACAATCAGAAAAGCTTGAATTCTGGTAAATTGAATTTCTGGCTGTGTATTTGCCAGGTTTTAGAGAAGCATTTCCAGCAGGCGCCTAGCCTTAGCTTGAAAAGGCTCTTATTCTGACAATTATCCATGATTCTTCTCCATTCCTTCCCTCCCCTTTCTCCACAAACTGCATTCCCCAGCTGCTCTCCCAAACCCCAGCCTGTTGTCCTGACAGCTGACACATGGGGCACAATATAAGACAGAATGTGACAGCCCCTTCTTGACAGATTTTAAGCATCACCTGCCTACCATGCAAAGCAGCTTGGAACAGAAACTGCAGGTGCAGAACCAGCAGAGAAGTGCTTTGACTTTGGATGCTCCCTCCCCCACAGCTAGGCTCTCATTGTTTTTTCCTGGGGATAAATCTTCACATCAGAGCCACAGCCTCCTGCAGATATAGATCAGCATTGCGCATCCCACCATTCTCTGTCACTGACAAAAAATAGCTCTGGAGAGAGAGGAGGAGGTTTTCAGCTGTTTTCTTCTCCAGTTCTCTCTCTCCTCCCTTGCAATGAGGGAGGAGCCATTTTCTCATGTTCATGGCTTGATGTCAGAAGTAACTGTTTTCTTACTCTATGGAGCAGTAAATCCCCAGATGTGCCTGTAAAAGAAATTTAACAGTAGCCACAATGTTCCAGCAGCATCCTCAGCAACACGACTACCAGGCTTTTCATGGAAGAGCTGAAAGAAGCTGGCTGGCATATTACTTGTTTCCTTACCAGAGGCAGCCCAGAGAAGTGGCTGGAGCCAAAAGGAGAGGTCTGCACAGATGCCTCTCCTAGGCACCACTGATACTCTTACAGGGTTCAAAAGAGCCACAGGAGAGGGACATTTTCCTAGACAGGATCAAAAATAGATGGAGGAAAAGCATGTAATATACGATTCTTTAATTTTCTCATAAACAGTAACTTTATTCTTCTTGAAACATTGATTGACATTTGATCCTGTTATGAACAATTCCGAGGCCTCCCCCACAGAGCATCTAAGCTGCATCACATTAAAGCTGTTCCTTTCTCCTTGCCTCTAGCATATTCCTAACATGTAAACAACTCTGCTGTGCACACAAGCAAAGGCAGAGCTAGCTAGTGAAAGCTGCAGCACTAAGGGCACCATAGGATCTCATCCAACCCTAATAACCCATTAATTTCACAGGGCACTGTATTTATTAACTAGAAGCCAACTGCTATTAATGCAAATGTACATGTGAAAAATTATCCCATTGGAAAAGCTGAAGGAACATTACAGACTGATTTTTCACAGACTGTCATGTTTCACAAGCTTTGTTACCCCCGTAACCCAAACATACAAGAAACACCAGTCTGAATGGTGGAAGAATTATGACAGACTAGGAGAAAGGCAAGAGTCGGGAAATCCAGCAGCCTTACTGTCTGAGGATTTCAGCTGATGTGACACCACATGATAAGTAATGTTCTTGTGGCCAAGCCTCAAAACCCATAGGGACTATTTCCAGTTCAGCTTAATAAAAAGAAAAAAACCCCAATCTTATTTCTCACCTATTCAACAGTGAGGTAATTAACAAGCAATACCTTACAAAAGTTACCAAAGTTAATGCAAAAGGATTGCCCAGCCACATATTTTGTGTATGTTAACTCCCACTTCACAGGCTCTGGACCAAGACACTCAGGGGAGCTGCCCTGGTGAGTCTGGTTCCTTAGAGCAAGTTCCAATAGCCAGATTCACCCGCTCTGCCATGGAATCCTCTTACAGCACCATTACTCAACTCACAAATCTCTCTCCACAGGCAAATCTGATAAGGTCTGGAGGAAACACCAATCCATCTCTGACCCCTGTCTCATTCATCCAGGGGTTCTGCAGTGGTCCCAGGAAAAGCTAATGTAACTGCAACTACTTCTCTTTAGGGACTTCTCCGCCTTAGGAGGTTTCCAATGTCAGGAAGCCAGAGCGAAGTGGTGCTCAAGCTGTGAACTGAAAACAGCTGCACTGCCAGGCTGCAACATCAGGACTTAGAGCAGGCCAGGGTGCCTTGGGTGACCATTCCATTTGCAGTTTTTTGCCCCTTCAGTTAAAACAAAACCTGGTGATTTCTTGCTGTCCTTCTGATTTCTGCTGTCCACACCTACTTTGTAAACTGGAGCAAATCAGTCATGTCCCAACACCCACTAGCTTCCTTTGGCTTCTTTCTCACATTCAAAAATGTCAAACTATGAATTCCAGTCCCTGCTTCTTCCTTCCACAATGCAAAGTATCACCCTAGTCACACACATCCTTCTCCCCTCCCACTTCTTGTCAAATTCCACTGCCCATACTGACACCAGAGCAAGTTTTATCTACTTCAAGCTGTGAAATCATCCACTTCTTCCCAGCACCCCTCAAAAGCAAACTGCTTTCCTGTCCTACTCTCTCTACAAGCCAGCAGGTGAACACCCACTCAATCCTGCATATGACGTTTACCAAAGGAGGTTTTACTGGAGTAAAACAAGCATTCAGGAAGGTCTAGTTTTATAAATAAAATTGCATATTCTTCCCTGCAGCTAAAATCTCATCTCCACATTTCCCACTTTCAGTGCTTTTAACACAAATTAAAGAGGCAGGGGGAGGAAGAGCTTTCTTCTTCCATAGTCTGTGCCCAGGCAAATGGCAGTTTTACTACAAAGGTCAAACAACCTCTTTTTAAAAAACTTACTAAAGCCTAAGTCTAATGCTACCCTTGCAAAGGCTAAATCCCCACTCATAGTAACTCTGCAGTATGCAATAAATGCTGTTATACAGCATTTATAAAGCAGTACAACTAAATCTTAACTTTTGACTACAGCAAAATAATGGTCACAGCTAAAGGAAGCCAAAGTATTTCATTATCTGCAAGCTGGAAATTTTAGACAAATCTTCAACGACTGAGGCTTTGCAAAGTGCAAGGGTCAGCTGCTGTACCCTACATACCTGACAACATGCAATGTCACGAACACCAACACCGGAAGGTCATAGCTACACCATAGTGCCAAATACCTGGCAGCCTTTCTCTTTTTACAGAAGCCTGATTAGAAGACTACAGCCAAGCCATAGTTCAGAATTTAATGATTAAGGGAACCACTGTACTGAAAATGTGAAGCATTTCAAGTTTAAATTATGAATGATAGCAATAGCTCAAGTTAAGATTATTACACATTTTCATTCACCTTTCACTCTTATAAATAAATAAAAATGAAAGGTTGGGCAGTGGCTTTTTGTACACTATCAGCAAACAAATGCCTAAATGGATGTTCACCATGCACTAAACATTCACGATTCAGTACCAAAATTGCCCAGGATTGCACATAGCGTGCTTTTAATTTACCAAAAAGACAAAACACAGCTTATTACCTCTTCTAACATCAGAGTCACAAGACCTATCTTGTATCAAAGGTCTGCCCCAGACAGGAACACTCAAGAGGGTATCAATTAACCTCTTAAAGGATTCCAAAAGGTTGCTGAAGCTTCCATGTCTTTCATGGATTGGTTTTGATTGACCTCGAATCTTTGACCTACTACAATTGAACCCCCCTTAAAACAGACATTATTTATGTTAATTTAACTGAATTCAGAGGGCTCATTTTGAGTCATCCCTTCAGGGTCACACTGCAGTCAGCAGCATTCTTCACTTTTACCACTATCCCAGCATAAAGGCAGAAAGCACCCTGGGCCCAGGGTTTCCCATTAGACACCCAGCTCAAATGCAAACCTGTAGAAATACAAATCCTTCACTGACAAATGTCTATTGAAGAAAAGTAAACAACCTGTATGTGAGAATTCCTGAAAATCAGGAATGCCATTAGCCATGCAGCACCTGGTATACCAGTGCACTTCAAAAAGGTCATGAGGTAAGCATAACCCTAACACACCAAATGAGAACATTTGGCTCCTTCAAAGTGCTGTAACCTCATCAAAACACTTGAATCAAATCTGACATTTATATCTCTTTAAATAATGTGTGAGCAAAAAGCAAAGACAAAGCAACATTTGCAGTTCAGGGAAAGACATCAAAACAAACACGTTCCTAGTACTCAAATGTTAAACTACATGTGGGAATCTGATGATCTTTTGAATGCCTGAAAGCTAGGACACAGAGGAAAGGGCATCTTGTTTTTAAATTAATTATTAATCAATCTTTTCAGCCATCAAACCCCTGCAATGACTCATCCACTTGCTTTACCAAAGTCTAAACTGTTATGGGAAGACTGCAATTCCACTGGAACATTATCCTCCTGAGTGCAATACTTAACCCTATATACGAGAAAGGATTTTAGTAGATTCATTTCTCTTCCACAAGATCATCAAGTCCTCATTACACCTGGAAAGAAAAATTGCAAAAAAAAAAAGAAAAAAAAAAAAGGCAGAACAGTATTTAGAATTTTACATTGAGAGAAACAAGAGATTAAGTCTATCTCAGTTATTCATTGCAAAGCCAGTATTCTTCCAGTGACAGTATACACTGTAAATAATAAAAGAATTCACATCATCAGAAGTTCTCAATTATCATGTCATTGAATGATACAATTCTTCGACACTCATTCAGACAGTTTCTACTGTCTGTAAAGGAATTTAGAGAACTGTGGATTGATAGAAGCTACTTTTTAAGTTTATGAAATTATGAACTTGATCCTATACCCCACATCCATGAAAATCTCTTTTCTAAGTTTGACAGCTCTACTAAATAAACCAAGCTGCAAGACTTGAGCTCAGTTGGTGATACCTATGTACAGAGCTTGCTCTTTTCCTCTGCTAAAATTATATCAGAACATTACAACACATTTGCATATCTCCCACACATGTAACTTTTTACCAGCAGTAACAAGATGACATCAAGGCTTAGAAAACGTACCAGAGACAGAACGAGAAGGTGGAGTTTCCTGCAGGAACACCCAGGCTGAAGTCCAGCAGCTGCCAGGGAAGGTGCTGCCTTTCTACCAGCCCGATGCCTTCCCATCAGGCTCCCACTTACCAGTGGCAGATGTGAAGCTCCACCCAGGAAACCAAAAGCTTCCTACTGTTTCTCCCCTCTCCACGGCCTCCAGGCTACTACCAGGAAAACCGGTATCGCTCCACCCTTTTTCCATACGAATGATTTACATCTTTTCCCTTTACTATGCTCAGCCTTGGAGCTACCACAGAATACAAGGAATAGGAAAAAAAAGTCTCTGCTGAGTTATCTCCCCTAGTCTCTCCCGTATGGTTTTTCTGGAAATATTTCTAGTAGCAGCCCAGAGTCCTGCTGTTGATTTTAATCAGGCAGAAGTAATACGAAATTCACATGACTCCTGTCAGTTTTCCAGCCACACAAGTTTTGCAAAAACATCAATTAAAACAATCTGATCTTCCAACTTTTACCTAGGAAAGCTATAAAAAAAATTACAGAGGTAGCAGAACTTTGGAAAAAGTTTAATTTATGCATTGGTGCACAGATCTTTTCAGAAAAGCTTTTCATTAAAAAATAAAAATTATGACAGCACTGAAGATTTTTGGCACTTTACTTCCTCCAAAGATGCCAGTGTGGAAAAAAAAAAATTTAATTGAGCCAAGTAAAAGCAAGTAATAAAAAGTCACAGGAAAATATCTGACCTGCCATGAATAAAGTGTTACTAAAGTGTGAAAGTGAGTTTAAGTGATTTTGGAAGTCAGTAATGGAACCCAGTGTTATTCAAGGTATGCTACACACCAGAAATTCTGACTTGAATGCTCGAGTTATAGGGAGCCATGGCCTTCCTTCTGTATCTTTACAGCGGCCCATTTTCACCAGTCCCACCCTACCATGACATCCCAATAGCAAAGCTCAGTTAAAATGCAAATAGAACAAGACAATTAATCTGAAACTCAAGAAAGTCACATATTGTGCAGGAAAATTTGAAAACAAGCCCGTACAAGTGCGACAGTGTAACAATAACTAACAGACCAAATACAAGTCCCCCCAAATCATTAATACTTGTTTTTTAATGACCATGTTAGCTGCAGGGAAAGTGCCTTTGTAACATAATGTAAGGCCCAACTAAAAAAAAGTGAAATAATCAAAAATTATTTTTGTTAGTATCAAATTAGGCCAAGTATACACCACATACTTGGGGATAAGATTACTCCAGGAAGCAGGCTTTTTAACACCAGCACACTTAAGATCTAAATTACCATGGACTGTGGAATGGAAAAATGCAGAACCGCATAAAAGGAAGGCAAACCCTGCTTACAAAATAGCAGTGAGTCAGCTCCTGAGGACTGGTCTATGACTGCTATGAAAACAAGATGCACATTCCTTATGTGCACTCCAATTGTACAGAATGAAAACAAGCCCATCCCCTAAACAGGCTGTTAATAGGGCAGATGACATTGCAGAAAAGGTGTCAAGAAACATCAGTAACATCCTTTAACCCATACAAACCTCAGAAAACATTTTCAGCCAGTGCTGATCCACAGAGCCTTTTAACCATGCACTCATCTATTCATGTTTGAGGCATTTAATAAGCAAGAAACATTCGTATCCCTGGCCTCGATCAACCAGTAACAGCCTATCTTGGGGACACCTCTAACTCTAAAAAGTCCTTGAGATATTCTTTAGAGAGTCTCTTTCTAAAACGCCATGACCCTTTAGCCTGTCTAGTTCCATCATCTGTAATCAGACTACCTAGAAAACCAAGAATAAACTCCAAGGCCTTTTGTGACATGCTGTGAAACTATTAATATTAACAAGCCATTCAATATCATAAGGAACACTAAGTAACATAACTACTCCAAGCATTTATTTAGAGAACACAACTACATTTGCCCTCATCCAAAAATCAAAGGTAAATGGTGGGTTTTCATAAGTGTCTCCCTCTTAGCAAGTGCCCTTGTCTACAGGCAGCTCTCTCCTTGACCACATTATAGCTCATTTTGTTGGTGCTGTTTAGGGATATCTGGGGGTTTTCTGGTCTTCTGCTCATTTTGCTGTTTTCTAGATGTTATGGGTGAATGGGGCTTTTCTTGGTATATTGATTATTTCTGAGAAAAAAAATACATTCAAAGAATTAATCCAGCACACATGCAGGGGAAAAAAGTCTATCAGGTCTATCAATATTATTTTGTTGACAGCTATTAAAACAAGGTGCTGACCACTGAATATCATGCCAGCACACACTGAATGGAAGCACCCTGGCCAACCTCTCTGAAAAAAACAGAAACCTTGAAACCAGCTCATTTCAGGGAAAGGATTAAAGGTTGTTTTTCCAGGTGTCCTTGCACATTGGATCCCTCTGCCAGACACTGCAGTTTATCTTTGCTAAACACTTACACTGCAGAAGTACCTAGAGACCTCAAGTAGGTCAGGACCTCAGCATGCAAAGTACAAAATTGATGCATAATACTTGACAGCCCCTGCCTCATCATATTTTTCCATTTCAAGTGTTTGCCTTCCCACTAGCGCAGCTATTTGAACAACCTACACAAGGAAAAGAAACTCAATGACACTGCAAAAAACCCACCCAAGTTCCAACACCAACGTATGAAAGTGCTATCCAACATACAAAGAAAACAGAAGCAGCCCTGCCCCTCATGAGGATATTATACATAAAGATCTAGGTGAAAGTCAAATCAGAGCAGGTTTGGGGCTTTTTAGGTTGGCATACCTTCAACTATTCTAACAAAGACAGAAGAGGCTGTTGAAATAAGCTTTGGTAAATGTTTATGGATGAGAGCTCCAATTCTCATTTTCCCATCTCCTACAAGCTAGACATACTCTTTCAGTGAAGGGAAGAGTTTCTCAGTTGCTGCCTTCAGATTGAACCCTGGTTGAGACAGAGCAGGGGTGCAAAGGCAAATTAAAAGAAAATTTAAATGAACTGCAGGGAGTAGAACGTGAGTGCTAAGCCTCATGTTTGCATCCCCTGAATTAGTTCCCTTAAAGGCGAAAAAATATGCAATAAATCTGAAATTAAGCTTAACAAAATGATAGAGTTCTTGGCAACCTGATTATTTTAACAAGTTGACAGCCAGTTATTCCAAATTGTCTCAGTTTAAATACACATACCAGGACAGCACTATCCAGAGGAGAGGGCCAATACACTCCTGCAAGATCAGCAGTGCTTTACATTCCATGTTCTCCCTTCTGATATCTCCCTGCTCCATCATCACCCACCTCTGTCTTCACAAATACTCACCCAGATCCTGCAGAGGTTACCTGCAGCTCCCCATCCAGTTTCCTGAACTTAAAAGGAAAAGCTGGTATTGCTGTGGACTTGACTGCAAGTTACCACCAACCAGTGACTGCCCAAGGATTAGGGAGCACACCGACTAAGGAAAACACAGCCATTGCTTATCAGCCAAAAGGTGGTGACTTGACAGGTGATTGTCTGGTTCTACCACAGCCCACTGCTTCTTGCATCTAAAGAGAAACCCATGCAGCACCACAGTCCTCCCCATCCCACCCATGGCAGAGGAATGTCTGCTGCTTCCAGCCTTTGGCAGCACTACCAGCATCTCAGCCTGGTGTCATGGGACGCAGCAAGTCACCAAAACACACGACCTGCTAAAGCATGGTCAAAGCATGTGGGACTGCCAAACCAGACAGCCAGATGCCAGAGTGCAGCTCTGGTGCAAGCAACAATCTGGTAGGATTTTTGGGGGGAAATAATAGGGTAGCATTTGAGCTCTGCCTCTAAAGCCCCAAACTACAATGCTTCCTTCATAGTAAAGATTGGAAAAAACAAACCAAACCCAAACCTGGGCAGTGCTCCCCTTTACCACAGAACTTCAAAATAGCACATGATGGGGCCAGGGAAAGGGGCTGTATGGGGGGCTTTACTTTCTTAAAAAATTTATTTTCATAGAACTGTTTTTTCCCCAATGTTTCAAGTATCAGTAATACTAATACTAACAATCATTACATTCCTTAAATAATTATTTGAACTGCCCATGAAAATTGTTTTGAAGTCTGCCTGGAAAAACATTTTACCTCAAAAGTTAGCAGATTCAGTTTATGAGCAGAAAAAAAAAAAATTGCTTTTTTTGCCCAGCTCCTGCAGAATATAAGAGTTAATGGAATGGAAAAGAGATTGATGCTTTATTGATCAAAACAATTCTAATTACACATAGAAGACTTTTCCATGTTTCCAGTAATACACTGAGCAAAAGCTACTTCATGAAATGCCGTCAGATAAGCAGAAAGTGGGAGCCCATTGCTCAGTAACAAAGGCCAGAATTTTATATATCCAATTACTGGAGGCACTGGAATGTTATAATTGTAAGCACATTCTAGCACTTGAAATAATAAATAAAACTAGAGAAACATATTATTTATGTAAATTTAAAATTTTTCTAAAAGAGGCCCATAAAAAGCTGTGGACAGAGTAACACAATATAACAGCTAAACCACAGCAGCACTAAAATAATTGAGCAACAAAGAGCTGTTTATTCATTTTTCCCTTGCAAATCTCCCTCTTCCCCCCATCTTTACTATCTGAGGTGCAAGGCAATAATGTCACCAACATCTTATGGTATGTCCTTTTCACCATCATGTGCAAATACAGCATTCTGAGACGTGTTAGGCCCATCTACACAAGGAAAACCTGGTGCTGGAAAGACCAGCTTTTCTCCAGTCCAATCTCTCCTGTGGTTTCACAGTTGCTGGAAGTGTTTCACCTCTCCTGAAACCAAACTGGGTATGGACAAGGAAAGGCAGACCTTACTCTTTGATGCTGCACCTCACTACACTGATTTAGTGCTCCACTGTTTGCTCAGCCTCTGAGAGAACAAGCACTCTGTGATGGTGCTACCTTCTTCAAAACAGCATCAGCTACCAGAGACAACAGACAAAGCTTGAGGGAGCAACACATTGAGAATCACTTCCCATCTATCCAAAAGGCACCTCCAGAGATTCCAGTCATGAAGTGAGAGCAGGTAGGTATTTCAAAACAACATTGTAATATGTTGAAACACACAGCTAAGAACACTGCAGCCTGGTGAATTTGATACATGTCCAGTAGGAAACAGGTCTATGCACACAAAACCATGCAACAAGACATTACTCCAGGGAAGGTTTGAAGACAGCAGTGCTGCATTTTGACCCTGCTCAGATTTTTCTCTGCTATAGCAAGTTGGCGACAAACCCCGCCAGTGCTATCTCCTTCCTCCCCCGTGCTGTGTCGGTGCCACCGCCCGCGGGCGGGCTGGGTTCAGGCTCCAGAAGGACAAGCAGGCTAGAAGCAGCTCAGCTCACTGACCCGTGGCTGTGGGGACTGGCTTTTGCTATCAGTAGCGGACAAGTCTCCTGTCTAGGCAAAGAAATAGGAGAGCAAAAACAGTGAAAAAACCACCAAAGTAGGGCTATTTTCCAGTTATTTTTTAGTTTCTGTCTCTACCGATAACATTGAAAATTCTGCTGGGAGGACAGGAAAAAAGAAAAGATAAACCAACACAAAAATTGTAACAATGGAGCTAGATACACAGAAGTTCTTTTCATTGCAAAGAAGTACTCAAAATGACATCTCTATCTACACTAAAGAAAACATTGCTTCTGCCTTGAGGTAGCCTTGGCAATAACATTGTTGCAAGCAAAAGCCAGTTAATCATTTTGGAGGGAATTTCAATGAATTTAATTCATGTGTCAGTTAACAAGCTTCTAATTACTGCTTCTGGTATTGAAACACACAAGGAAAACAGCCCTTGCTCTCCAATCCCCTCACCATACCTGCTCCTGGCAGTGGGGCAACAGGACCAGCAGTCATCCTGGCTTCCAGTTGAAGGTCGGCATTGCTGCTTATTATGTGTGTATAGTAAACAAATAGCTTATACAGATAAGTTGTTCTTAAAACAAACCAAAAGCACATCAAGTGAAATGCGATCTAAAATAAGCCAGCAATGTTTCAGAATATCGCTATTTCCCCTTGCACTTCAGGACGCTGCAGCTGCAGATATTCCTCTAAAACAATTCAAGACTTAAAAGTTTATGCTCCCACAAAAAGAGGTTTCCAGACACAAATGTATTATAAATAAACACACACACTCCATCACAGTAACCAGACCAGAACATTTGCACAGAAAAGGCCCTAGCCACACTTCAACATTTTGTTCATTTAACTGTATCAGCCAGTATTTTTTTCCTTGCTTCCCAACTGTGCCAGCAAAAACCTTACTGCAAAAGCCCTTCTAGTGATTGCAAAATTCTTCTGCCTGCATAAACCATTCCTTTCACAGGACATGGTGTATGCAGTATTAGCAAAAAAAATTCCTTCCACATGAGTAGAGGAACCTGAGAAAAAAGTGGTGAGACCAGGTAACAAAAGTGTGCAAGTGGGAAGGGTGAAAGCAAAGGAGAGCATTGCATCAGTCCAGCTTATGTGTACAGAAAAAGGCAGGAAGCAGTAACTGCCCTCACACCACTTTGTGCCAGCAGAAACTAAACTGCAAGTTCACAACACTACTACAAGAAGTAACACCAGGAAAACACTGCATGCAGGTCAGACTGACCAACTTGACTTTGACAGACCTGGCATTTTGTCTTTTATCTGGATTTTTGTGTCATGTTTTGTGTAATGTATAATCTTGAGAAACAAGTATTACCTAGAAACTTAAGCATAAGCCATTCCATTTATGTCATGTGGACACTAATCCTATTCCCCCCAGGAGTTCAAGTGTCAGTTGTGTTAACTGTTTCACTACTGATAAGATACTTAGCACAACTTCTTTGCTAAAACCTACCTCAGAACTCCAAGCCATCTGTAAAAGCCTCTTATGAGCAAAACCATCCACATATTCCCCATCCAGGAGTAAACAACTTTTCCACTCCTCCTAATGAGCATCCTTGTAATACAGACTCATCCTGGCTATGTAAAAAATACTCAATACTAAGAATAGAGAAGTGTGGGTTAGAAAATAAAAAAAAAATTTAGGACAGATTCAACACACTTTTAAGGACTTGCCTGTCTGTGTTTCCACGCAAATATAAATCTTCTCTGTACTTCCCCTGCTTTTTTTTTTTTTTTTTTTTAACCCCCAGATCTGCTGCAGGTTATCCAGCCTGCCACATCACATCAACACACAAACCAGCAAGGCCTGGCTGCAGAATTTAGGTCAGCTTGTCTGTGGAGTACATAAGGTCTTCCACACAGCCATGAATTTCCTAGTAATGCTTCAGTAATCCCTCTTCATCCTGCTATGCAGCTATTTCACTAGGAACTGCTAGCTTTCCTCTAACTCCCCAACAAAGACTCTCCACAGGAGGGATGTTTGCAGGCGAATGAGCCACTATCTCTTCCTTGGGAAGCAGGAAGCTGGTTGTTGAATCAAATAATGCTGATTCTTATTTCACAAGACAAAAAAAAAACCAAAACAAAACCACACACACAAAAAAACCCAAAAAGCAAACAAACAAAAAAAACCACACCAGGAAAGATATAATCAGAGCTAGAAATTACCTCTACAAGATTAGGAATAATTTTCTTAATAGATTTTAAACAAACCCTCACTGCTTCCACCTAGGTCAATAAATAAAAAGATAACAAAAATGTAACTAATAAATTCAGATAGTCGAAGCAACAGATACTGGTATTTCTGGAGAGGAAGCATCCCTTGAGGTGAAAAAACATTGTGCCTCTTCAAAAAATGCTCCCTCTAAAAGTGAATTGCATGCCATTGCCATCCCAAATGTTGTACAAGCCCACAAAAGTAGCAGCCCTGTTCTTAAGGGATCTCTAAAGGTACTTTGCATTAAAATATGTGAAGTCTTTTCAAAACATGGTCCTCAGAGCAGGAGTTCCAAATAAACTAGAAGGTACAGTTATGTAAGACAAAAACCCCAAACTGAATACAATAAATCAAAACCTTGAACTTCTGTCTTCATACAAGATGAACCTAACTAAATCTTCTCAAGTATGACAATCTGAAAGATATGAATGCAAGAATAAATACCAGTTTCCAGGAAATGGTTATGGACATCTTGGCAAATAAAAACACAGCTAGCAAGCTAACAGTTGGTTTTGTCTTAAAACCCATCAGTCTGCTACCTCTCTGTGCTCTATGGTTCCCACAGAACATAGTGCTCATCGAAAGCTAGCACTTAAGTCTCCCCACTAGAACAAAGAATAAAGCTGAGGAAAAACCTTCCCTCAAGACATCAAACTGCTCTTCAATATTCAAACATTTGTTAAGAGTACTCCTAGCCCATTCTTTACAACTTACATGGAGCCTGAAAATGGTTGTGCAAACATGTACTGAGCTGTACTGCACATTAGATGTGCAAATCAAATACCCCAGGAAACGTTGCATTTGTTTATGTTCACCTCAGATCGGTTACAGAACTCAGATATGTAACATGCACCCATGCCAGGCCCACAGATGTGGCTGTCCTTACTGGACCTCCATTGCATCACACATGTTAACAAGACCTTCTAAAGAACGTAACTTCTAGAACTAATGGTCATCCATAACTTAACTCTGCATCAGACAACATTTCCCATGACTGGCTCGGTACCTGATCAGGCTGTGCTTCTCCACCTTCCTCCTCTGGCTTCAGCTGGGCTGAGCACTGGCTCCTGAAGGCTCCAGCAGCAGGAATACCAAGCCAGATTCTGATGATCACTTTCTCATTTTGACAAGCGCCACAGACTCCTCCTATATAAAAACAAACTGCTGTGAATGAAACTGGCCAGATAAAGCAGTCATGGTAGCAGGGGTCAGAGGAATGCCACTCTACAACACAGAAGACAAAGGTTACTCATCCTTTTGCTGACAGTGCTTCATCTCTGGGGAAGACTGAGCAGATCCTTGTTTTAATGACTTTGGAACTACTTTAAATGACTTGTCCTATTCTTGAAGAGCGCAGATCCCAAATGAGCAATTTGTCATTTCCCACATTCTTGAACATATTGGCTCATCCTAACTTAACCAAGAGCACTGCTATTTCTACATCATCACCTCCCTACACCACCACAAAAGCCAGACCAGACCCTAGTGACATGGCAGCTGCACAGTGCATGTGCTCCACACAGACACTTTGATGACACTTCAACTGCTGCATTACGGCCACATGCCAGGCAAGCAGACCACCTTGAGTCAAATGAACTACTTGGAAAATCCCAGGAAAACACCTCTATCCTCTCGGATAAACAAAATAGAGAAGTGGGATTGTCCCTCTCCTTCGTCAGCCCAAAACTTCCACCAGCCAAGACCCAGCATGGCTGCCTTCACCTCCAGAGACGCAGAGGCTCCAGGGCTGTGCAGAGCACGCAGATGGAAAGCAACAACTCAGCAAAAAGACTCCAGCAGGTAATTCATGAATATTTATTTTAGTTTGCTGCTTATTAAGTATGCCTTGTTATAAATCAAGTATTTTACAGTAATTGCCTCCAATCAACAAACACAGGGAAAGCTGCTATGTAAACCAATGCTGTTCCATATCCAAAATGAGTGCCTTAGCAACAGGCAGGATTCTACAGGACTCTGGGTGCACAGCCGGCTGGCTGCCACTGCCTCCCTGCCCTTCTCTGCCCCTGGGGCTGCACCCCAAGCAGCACCACTGTGTGCCCAAGGCGTTCCTAGCACTGCCAACCACAGCACACTGTGCCAGGGTGCCAACACCAGGGCAGCAGGCACTCACTGCAAGGATAGCAAACCCCAGGTACAGGAGCAGCCCTCCAGAGCAGAAAATGCTCCACATCAAGGGACAACCAGCTGCATCCCCTGCTTCAGATCCCAGCCCATTGCCTCCATCCCAGCAGTGGCCACAGCAGAGATGCTCTGCCACAAGGGTCTGCACCCAGCACCAAGGGCAGTGCAGATCACCCACTTCAGCTGCTCCCAAACCACTGCAAAAAAAACCACAATCCAAGCCCCCGCCATGTCTCCCCCTAATTTTTTTCCAAGCCTTTTTCAGGGTTGGCACCCACTGGCACTCAGAAGCACACAAGAACAGCCCTGCGTCAGGCTTTCCACTGAGATCATTTTAAAGGTCAGCAGGAACCTGCTATTCCAGGTTTCTTCATAGCGGCAGAGACTCAGGATAAGGAGATGTGGAAAACTCTGTCAAATCCTCAAATAAAATATGCCTCCTAGACTTTCCTTCTTCAAAGGGCTCAGGGTGGTCAAGTGGTCTCAGGAGAAGTAAGTCTCTTTAAGCAGAACTAGATTTTTCAGAGACTCTTGTTTTTAAATACATGGAGGCAAAAACCTGCAACTAGATACTTTACAAGGTCTATTGCACGCAGGTTCAGAACAGACCTTTGGATCATACTTGAGGTCTAACAGAAAATGTTCTCATAGCCACGGGGCCATTCACCTTGGCTGCTTCTGTAACCTTTTTTTTTATGAGTTCAGAGAGACACGTAAGAAGGGCCTAAACAGAGCTCATGCCCTCCAATCCCTCCTCAGCAGCCACTCCAAAGGCAACAAACCATTTCTGAAAACAGCAGGCAAAGGCAGTTCCCACCTTCAAAGTAGAAGCACTGTGTTTTTTGAGAATGTATCAGCATTTAAGGAAAGGGGCCAGGAGAGCTGAACAGCACCACCACCACACTTGGTAAGGCATGAAGAACAGGAGAGCTTGTCTTCAAGCGCTGAATCACAATCTGAAAGACTGCTGAGGTCCATCACCACCACCCTCCCCTTCCCACAACAGGCTGAGCACATGGATTGGATCATACCTGGAGGAGATGTAAAGGGAAACAAATAACAAAACACTTAAAAAATTTTCATTTAAAACAAACAAAAGAAAACAAAAACCAAACCAAAAATCAATCTAAAAGCAGAAAAAGCAATCACAGCAGTGCATAAGTAGATGTTTGGGCAGTGGCAAGACCAGTGAAGGGTTCTTCCCTGCAGTTCTTACCACAAAAACTCTCATGCATTTTGTTCCAAATCCCATTTGATTTATGCTACTTCCTTCACCTCCCTCTCCCACTTTTGAAGTGACAACCTCAATTTATTAAAACAAAGCAGCATCTTTCTTACAGAAACATCTGCTTTGATACAAGAATACACACCCACTGATGTAGTCAGTATGTGGGACTGTGGCTATGAAGGAGATTAAATAAGGAGCACAGGCACCACCTCTCTTTTAACCTAGTCACCTCTGGCACTCACTCACTTCAGTACTTTTCTTTCAGGGCCTTACAGCATAGGGAAAGACACCAAATTTACACTGGGGTGTTGGCATCAACCAGTGCCAATTTAATCTGAATCACAGCCAGGCACTTGGCACTTCAGGCATAACACGTGCAACCTCCAAATGCCACGTCCTATATACAGTAGCCTACATGTGGCTGCCTCCATTTGTACAGTCACTTGATCAAACATCTTTTCCATTAAGGAGAACAATACTTCTGATGCTTTTAACAGGGAAATAATCATTGTTGACAGAGTGAAAGAAAACCCAACAATGCACTCAGAACAAATCATAATGAACTCTGTAAAGAAAGGAAAAGGAAGGAAGTCAAAGTATTTTGGGGAAGAAATGGGAAGAAGTAGAGATTTTGGAAAAAAACCCACCAACAACCTCAGCTAATTAAATAAGTGAAGAAGTTCCCATCATTAGGGGTTTAATTTCAGCAGAACTGAATAATTCTCAGTTCTACATATATCTCCAAGTACCCAGACAACAGCAGACATTTGACAATCTCTTCAGTTAAAATGCCATCTTCCTCCCTTACTGCTGCATAAGAAAAACAACAAACCACCAGACAGGAAAAGTGTCATGCCATCAAGAGAGAAGAAAAACCCCAGCACAGATACCTACTGTAGAAACACTGTCAAAAGTAGGATGTAATCTAACTGGATAAATACCTGATGTTGCTGCTATCTCTGAGTCAAGTTTTAAAATCAGCTGAAGCCGATTTGTGGCTACCCTGCTACTTAACATTCCTGCTCTCTCCATGGTGTGTGCCTGGGAGAGGCATCTTGCCCGAAGTACAGGGTGGGCTGGGAGGCAGGACTTCCCCTTTCAACAGCAGTGCAAGCTCAAATTTGCTCCAGCTGGTCTTGAAACCACACTGCCCTCGGAAAGCACCTTAGGCATTGCTCCTGCTACATGGGAGCCTACAGGATCCCACTGCTGCTCCCTGCAGAGTTCATTGTCCATTCCAGGGCCTTGCTGCAGATTTTCACATAACACCCAACACCCCCCTTAATTGGCAAGCTCACTGTAATTCCTCCCTTCTCTTGGTGGCCACCTCCTCTTCCCCCATCCATGAGCCAGAGGCTGTGTGCAAACTTCTCCCCACTTCCTCTCCTCTGCTGCAGAAAGCAGGAATATAACCAAGACATCAACAAATCAAACCTTGCTGGTCAAGCAGGCAAAACTTCTCACTGCTACAGCTAACTCATTGTTCGACCCACAGGCAGTAAGAGAGGGGGCTGCTGCTGGTAGCTCTGGTATTACACTCTCTAGCAGATAAGCAAGCCAGATCTAAGATTTTACAAGTTCAGACAGCAAACAGGTAAATAATCAGACACTGAAGAAGTCTTAACACGGATGAGGTGACAGAAGGCAGCAGCTGTCAGAGTGTGGAGGGCCATCATCCTCTTCATATATAAAAGAAACAGCAGAGAAGGGGCACTCTGCTCCTCATACTGACCAGCTGCACACTGGTTGTTTCCAGGCTGCTCCAGGCCACTGTGCACATGGACAGACTACAGCCTTAAAATACAAACGAGGCACGTGCAAAACCATTAGTCAAAACCAGGCTTGTACCAATTCAACCTGTAAGGTTCAGGTACCCATTACACTTCCTGCAGTGAATTTTTTCAAATAATTTGCTTTCAAAGCTGACTCCAAACAGGAAAAACTTGGCCATTCCACTGTGAGCTTGAAAGTCTTGTTTCTGGAATGAGGCAGACTCAAACAAACAGAATTCATACACTTTCCACTTGTAGAACAGAATATATAACCTCATGCTTTATGATTTTATATTTACTCACACTTCTCTCCACAGCTTTGTTATCTTCTTTTCTTTGACTCATTTTTACTATTTTCTTTCGTATTTTTGCATGTTTCTCATGTTTTTATTTTCAGGAGTTACTGTCTTTGCTCTCCTGTAACTCTGGCCTCAGTGGTTTCTTTCTTTAAAATTTGTTTGGACTAAACTGATCAGTGCTTATAAAGACATTCTTAAATTCACTTTTCAATCTAGGTACATCCCTAATTAACTTTCACTAAAAATAAACATAGCATAAATCCAAGTTTCAAACACTAGAAATAGAATCTTGTCCAAACCTGTGCATTTTTCATTTCCTGATTTATTATTAGCACGATTTTGTTTCAGTCTACTCCTTTTTTCAAGAACACTTTTCTTCTATTATTCTTCTGTTAAGACACTTTCCTACCCACTTTTCATTGGGACACCAGCACTGGTTAAACTCACAATTTCTGCAGCACCAACAAGCATTTATGTATCTGCATTTCTTCAGTTCCTTGTTTCCAGAACCAACAGATCTGAAAAGGAGAGGAGCAAATCTATCAAGCCAGTCTTCCCTTTCTCTCTGCTAACAGTGCCAATAAGGGAAAACTGTGAAGAAATCTAGTATGGGTTATAAACCAGCAAACATTACTCTAAAAAACTCAAGCACATGAAAAGTTTCATTTCCCTTGTGTCAGTTCCTCTGCTAAGCTAGGTAGGTTAGGCTTTGTTTCTTAATTTAATTAGTCAGAAAGTACATAAGTTTCTGGATGGCAGCCACTGAGACGAACCCTGTATGTGGACTTCTCAGTTTGTATTTTTAAACACCAGTCAGATTAACTGTGAAGGCTGGTTCCTCCGTGCATCTTTGATGAAGGCAATTGCTAATGCATGCGGAAAGTGTGTGTAACCACAGTGGTGCTTGGAAACAAAGCAAGCCAGTGCACTACCTCTAACACTGCTCACTCAAGTTTAATGCAGAGACTGCCATTGCTATCCTGCCTTTCCATGATCTGTACACAAACCACCATTTACAAATATGCAATGCAGACTTTTTTTTGCCATTATTCACTGATATTTGCATCGGCTTAGGGGACAAATTTATACCAAACAATCCAAACGACATCAACTTAACACTGTGTTCCTCCATCCAGGACTGCAAAGGCAACAAAATGTCTATTACATAACACTTCTGTATAAAATATTAATTTTCACAGAGGAAGCTCTTGAACCGAAAGGTTATTTTCAATGATTAACAAATCAGTGTTGTATAAGCTTAGTTATTTAATCAGTGTATATGAGACAGACAACAAACCATACTTTTTATTGGCACAACATGAAAAAAAAATGAACTTTCTATGTGCACACATCAAAATACATCTGTTCCTAGCACACAAAGATTCAGCAAGCCTGCACACTGAGGTAATTGCAGGCGTCAGCATTTTTTATACAAGTTCTCATACCAGCTGAAAGCATGTAAGCTTCCTTTCCTCCCAACAGATGAAGAACAGGTAGATATTCAGACATCATATTCATATACTCATCCCATGCACTTGTTTTCTCCTTAGTGCAATAATCCCAGGTTGGACAATCACTGCAGTGAAAGTAAAGTTCTTCAAAATTTTCTCCACACAAAAAATCCTCATTTTTAACAGGCATGCTGGTATCTGTGCCACTGGCCAGACTTGAAAACACTAGAGGTGTGGCAACCCTGGCTTCTGTAGGACCCAAGAGCAATAATGAATACCTTTTATAAAGAAACTTATCTCAATGCTGACTCGTAAAGAATAAAGTTCAAGAGAGGAAAAAAAGACAAACCTATCTATACCTTGGCTGTGACTTTGTAGCCATGAGGTTGCATGAGGACAGGGAGGAGCCTGACTCACTGCTTCATCAGAAGGACTACGAAGGGCCTTCATGTTGGGTTTCTTTTTCCTTTCTCTGTGTATCTTTACATACTGAATGCAGGGAGGAGGTTCATCCTGAGCATCACTGGTCTCCAGCAGATGGTCTCATCATATTTACCAGCTCCATGCGAGTGTCACAGGTGAGACATCTAAAACAGCAACAGACACTTCGGTCTGCCTCATCCATGGTCCATCCCATGCAGGGGAAATCCCATGCAGGGGAAATCAACAGGAGTTATGATTCAGACAGAAAAATCCTGAGCAAATTAACAGAGAGATTTTGAAACTCCAGTTTGAGAATTGTGCAATTTTTTTTTTTTTCAAATTTATATGAATAGCAAACAGTTTGGAGAGGTATTTGACAGGAAAAGGTAACAACAGCATTTAACTATTTGTAGCACCCACCCCTTAGCTCTGAGAAATGTTCCACTGCAATTTTCTGGTCTTCAAAGGAGAGATGCCTAACTGACAAAAAGACCACATACAGAGGGTTCTTTTTTTTTTAACACTAACAAGGAGCAAGGCAGATCTCAAGAACCAGACTATTCCTTCTTCTACTGATCACACAATACAAAATGCAAGACCACGATGAATAAACACAAATGCTAGCCTCACCCACTGCTGGATGTCACATGCTTTCAGCCTGCGTATTTCTTTCTGCTGCTTAATCAGAGTTACCTTCAACAAAAAAGGGCCTCGGAAAAGAAAAAATATCTGAGCAACAACTATCCTTCCTCCTCCCCTAAGGGTGGCTGTATTTTACACCACGATTGCTGCTCAAGTCTTGAATGTCGCAACTACTTCAGTCTCGGAACAAATCACTTCTGAGGAAAGAACTCAAGTGGAAAGAAGGAAAATTAGTTTTGAGGCTACATGAACAATGTGGTTTTGTATCCTGATTTATACTTGAAAAGGAAGAAGAAGGAAAACGAAGGTTTTTCTTTTAAAACAGTTCTAACACACAAGTCCTTGGCGCAGCCATATTTTCTTCCCATACTACTGCTTGCCTCCAAGTGTTGGGCAAAAGTGGCATTTTGCTGGCTTGATTTCAAGAAAACAAGTTTTCTCCTTCCAAGGATATCTCCCTGAACATTCTGGCAGCTGCTACGTGAATGTCTTTTCACTTCTCTTCCTCTCCATTTCCTGAAGGGGGACAAGAACCTGTTCTTGCTACGGCTGAAGAGAATATAGGAATAAATGAAAAGAGCTTCAATTCTTTTAATTAAATAAATTTGTGGTGAGAGAAAGATTGAAGCACTGTCAGTTAAAATTAATGATGTGGAAATTAGTACTACTGACAGTATTAGGTGCCAACTTGACTTGTGACGCACTTTTTCTTTTTAACGTGCCAAACCTAAGACGATGCTCAAGAAGTTAAACACTAGAAATCCTGGCTTTGTTCTTTCCTAAATTTGTTTGTAATCTCTGAGGAGAGAAATTGTCTGGCAAGCAATTGGTACCTATTCTTTGTTATATGCTTAAAAGAAAATTGCACTCAATTTGCTCAGACCAAAAGATCTTGAGCCAAACCCATCCCCAATGCAAGCAAGTCACACTTTTAAAAAACATAGCTCAAAGTGCTCTCAAGGTGAGAGGCACAGGATAGCCTTGAAACAGTGATTACAATTGCTTTCACAAACTATAATGCTAGTAGCTGCTAGAAAACTGCATTTCACAAACATATTTCTTCGTATTTCAGCCCTGTGTAGACCCACAGCACCTCATCATCACAGCCAAGAATAAACACTTCCAAGATCAAGCACCACTAGCGTGACCCCAGAGAGCCTCATGCATGCATGTGGACTCATGGAACTATACATACATGGAAAATCAGTCATGGACACAAGTCTTTGCATGGTGAAGTCCACCGACTTTTCATTGTTTGTTAAAAAAAACATGCTTAAAATGTCAGTTATGAAAAAGCACAGACAAGTCTTTATCTAAATGTAAGGTTTCTGGGGAAAAATGTTTCCACTTTTCTTAACAGAGCAATAGCTTTTTCTTTTTATGTTGGTTAGGATATAATCATCCCACCACCAAGAGACAATAAATAAATAAAAGCAGGAAAGAAAAAAAAAAAAACAAAACACCACAAAAGGAGAACTGTGCAGCCCTATTTCAATACTAGCAAGAAATGGAAAAATTTAAATAGCAAATAGAAACTGAAATAACAGGTTTTGTTCTTTCCACTTAATGTTACTGTGCTATTATATGTAATATCTGAGCATAACAAATATTGCTAATTGTGTTTTATGATACTTAGGGATCTACAGCAACTTCATGAATTAATTTGAAGATAAACATTGCTTTTTGAAAGGAAATGAAGACCTTCTGAGTTCATTATTTTGTGAAATACTAACTCTGGAACTCCCTTTTTTTTTTTTTTTTTGGCACCCAGTTGAGAAACTTGTTTACTGAGTTCGATCATGTTCCCCCATTTGTGACTCAAGCTACTTCTCAGCAAAACAGCTGTCAGCAGCCCGACACAGACTAGGTGCTTTAAGCCTCAGGACACTAATTCAGTGATCAGAGTGTCCATGTACCTGTATCAAAACTCCCCTCTGGCTCTTCGGTGTGCGGGAGAAAGCAAAGGGAGACCCTGGGCTGCGGTGCTGAGTCAGCACTCTGCCTGCACGGCATCCCCGGCCAACCCTCAAGTATGCTGCAGAAGCAGGACCTGAGACAGCCGCTGGTGCCATCAGAGAACACACAGCAGGTAACAAACTCAGCCAGAAGCACAGGGCCTGATTCAAATTCCACTTACTCCCACCGGCTTTAACAGACTTTGAATGGGACCTCAATACACAGAAGGAATGGGAAGACCTAGAGAATTTAAAAGAATCAACTTCAATGCAGGAAACTTCAGTACAGTCCCTTCTTATGAAACTGCGCCAAGCCACAACACACGTAGCTGCAAGTGCCTTTGACCACAGGGATGGACATACCCTTTTCTCCACTGCCTTTTATTCTCTTATCCTCCTGTCACTGGCAGGACCTACTGCAATCCCAGCACAAACACCATTAGCTTTTTTCCTCCCTGTCCAGGCACGCAGTCAAGAAAACTGTCCATAAACAGGAGGCAGAGCTGTGGTATCTCTGTACCACCACCTATGTACTGCTACACAAGAGGAGGCAACAGGCACAAAGGGCTAAGAAAGAACTGGAATACAAGAACTGTATTTCAGGTGTACAGCTATGTGTTAGTACAATGTTCACTAGTTAATCTTTCCAGGGCAAGCACCCAAGTGCTTTCACTCCCTCTGCATTGTTATTATAGGGGTTGGTTCCTATTAATAATTACCTTCCACTGACTGCAGCACACAGACTTTCTCCATTGCTGGTACTGCTGCTTAGAAATGCTTTTCCAGATCTCAACACACCAGACAGATTACCATCCCCTCAAGGATGTCAGGACTGGTAGAGATATCTGTTGCTCATACCTGGATCTTACAAAACAAATGACAGCTTAATGCTGCTCCCTTCCCCACACAACCTCACATAGCCATTATAAACTTTCAATCTTTTGTGCTGAAGTAATCACAAATAACAGCATCTATTTAATATTCCCTGCTATTATGTGCAAGAAAACAGACACAGCAAACAGACAAGTGTTTTTGACACTAAGCAATATACAGGCAAAGCACCAAATGAGTTTACTATAAAGGCAATGCCTGCCTAGAGACACAGGAAAAAATTGTGTAAAGAAGATACAGCCACAGAAGCATATTCCTAGGTCAGGACCTCATAAATCAGTTTCAACTAACAATAAAAGGTTTATAGGGCATTTGTAAGGCACAAAGAACGAATAGGATCCTGGCCCCAAGTAAGGCTTGGTAAATTAATTTAAGATGGCAATCAAGAGCAAATAACACAACACTAACCCTACCCTAAGTTTGAAGAAAAGGGGTTTCATTTGCCTCCAGGAAGAAGTGAGGGGAAAAAACAAAACAAAACACCACCACCAAAACCAACAAACAAAACAGAAATAAAAGAAATAAAAACAACACAGAGAAAGGGACTTAGCTACCCCATCTGGCATGAGAGTGCTTTTTTGATAGCTCAGAGCTATGGGTTTAAAATCTCAGCCCTGTTCATGCAAATTTCTCACATCCTAAAACCCTCTCTTCCAAACAAGGGGGCATAGCCATTCCCCTACTTCAGTTTTAGAGGCAGAAAATATTACCCTTTCCTTTCATGGTGACAGACATAGTGCTGAAAAAAACCAAAATACTTCCCTATAGTGTTTGGGGTTTTTTTAAAGCTGTAATTGGCCAATGCTTACGAGTGGCAGGTACCCCAAAGTGCTCCCTGCACCAGCAGCTGAGTCAAGTAAAACATCACTTTCAGCACCACCATTACAGGAAGTACTGCTAAGACTTCGCCACCAAACAACACCACCACCACTACCGTCCTCCATTTTCAAGTCTGAGTAACCTACCTCATGGCTTTTACACACTGGGAGCGTCCACAGGAGAAAGTGTCATGGGCTGCAGGCGTGCTGTAAACGCAGAGCCTGAATCCCCCCCAGTGACCGCAGACCAGCTCCCCTAAAGGATGCTGAGCAAGTCACAAGCCTTCTGCGTCTGAATTCGTGTTTGTTTAAGAGCAGTGGCAGCACTTGTGACGGGGGGAAATGGAGGTTACAAGACAAGAGCTGCTGTGCCAAGCTCAGGGATCCTAAAGGAGCAGGAATCGGTATTGCCACGTACTGGGGAGCAGGGGGAAGGGAGGAGACGCGCCTCGAAAAAACAGATTATTATCTGACAAGGGCTAGTTCTGCCCTGAAGATGTGCTTTATTGACTGGCTGGGCCCCCTTTAATCTGCGTGTGCTGCAACACGAAGCACAGCTGACCCCACACAAAAGCCACACAGCTGGCGGCCCCCACAGGGGCCGGATCCAACCCCACTGGCCTCGAAAGGGGCTCGCAGTTCCAGCCGCATTCCCCAGCACCACGCTGTACTCCCAGACCCGCCGCGGGGCCGGCCCCGCTCTGGCCGCTGGCCCCCCGCCCATGCGGGCACGTCCTCCGTGGATGCGCATCCCGCGGGAGAACACCGCGACGAGCGCAGACGCCCCCGGGTCCCGCCGGCAGCTGCGTCCCCGAGGCACACCGGCGCTGGCGGCAGCACCAGCGAACCGGCCCAGGCCGGTCTGCACGGAGAAAAAGATAAAGAGAAGCGCGACGGAAAGCGCGGGGAGGGAGCGGCAGAAGTGCCGGTGAAGATGCCGCCCCCTCCCCGCGGCCCCTCCGCCGCCTGCCCGACCGCCTCCCGCCGGCCCCGCGCTCGCCTCACCTCAGGGACGGCTCTGCGGGCTGCGGACCCCGAGAGCCGCCCGGCCGAGCCGAGCCGTGCGTGCGGCGGGGGCGCAGAGCTTCTCCGCGGCGGTCAGTCCCGCGGCGCTGCCATGCGGACGGGCAGAGGCGGGGCGGGCTCGGCTCCTAGCAGCGCCCTGCAGCGCGCACCCGCATGGCTCGGCGTGCGGACAGCACCGGCTGCCGGCGGCGGCGGGGCCGGCGGGGCGGCGGCCAATAGCTCCCG
>NW_024581108.1:10668189-10723993 GCF_017639235.1 Corvus kubaryi
CCGGCGGGGCGGCGGCCAATAGCTCCCGCGGCGCCGCGCATGTGAGGGCCGGGCTGGGCCGGCTCCGCCCGCTCGCCCCCCGCGCAGCCGCCGCGCTCAGGTGCCCGCGGGCCGGAGCCGCCGGGGCTGCGCGGTAGCGCTGGGACGGGGCCGAGCGGCGCGGCGGGAGCGAAGCGCCGGGCGGTAAAGCCCGTGGGGCGTTCTCGGTGCGCAGGTAAAAGGAACGTAGTGCGAGAGCCAAGTAAAACAGCGACAAGTTCAAATTGCGTGGCTTAATTATTAAAGCACCATATTGGGGAAGGAGGAAAGTTACATTATTTGTCTATCTTGAGCCCTTGAGGGAACCAAGAAGTCGAAAGCAGCTTTAGCTTGGGCAACACCGCTGGGATCGCAGGGACGGATTCCTCCACGGCGGCTCTAGAGGCTGAACGCAGCACACTGAGGAAGAAGGCGAACTGACCCTGATCCTCACCCCGAAATCCATTAGATTTTTTTTTCTCCTTTAACTGAAAAGCCACTGATATCCTTAAGTATTTCTTGAACACTGAGCCGACAAGTGACTAGACCTGCGGGTTTTTTTAACTAGAACTGGATGTAATCTCTTACCTTTGAAAGTATATTGGTCTTAATCAAGAATGGAATTAAAAAAAAAAAAAAAAAAGAGATATACGAGCTCATCTTTCCCGTATTTGATTTCCTCCCCATGTCTTCAAGAACTGGAGGAGATGGGAAGTGATCTTTTGGTGCTTGTTCAGAATAGCTTTATGGCCCTTTAAAGATTGAGAATTTCCCCTTTATATTTTTAGATGCATTTTTAATCAGACCTTCTGGTCTAAATGACTGTACAATGTATCTCAGGTTACAAATGAAAGCACTTCTTAGCAACAAGTCACTTCTGAAACCAGAAAAAATCAGGCCAGCTTGTCCTGCTCTCAGCTGTTCAGCACTATTTTCATACCAGAGTTTTCATTTGGTGGGGAATTTAGCAGAGCTCAGATTTAGTCTAATGAGCTGTCAATTATTTTAAGCTTTGATTTTTAATACCTTCATTTGGCCTTTTAGTTATTTTCTTCCCTGAGATCATCACTTGTGTTATTTTTGGCCAGCATTTTAGACCTCACTGTTTCCTTAATAAGGTGATTTTATTATCTCTTTACTTATTTCTGCTCTGACCCAGTGGCCAAGGCACATAGGGGGTGTAATACTGGGGCTCCACGGTGAGGGAGAGTTAATAGAGATAAAAGCAGCCCAATCTGGTAAACATAAAGGTAAGTGAAAACAGATAATAACAAGAGCTGCTGTCTGGGAAATCCTGACCCGAAGGCAGCTGGCAGAGAAATTCAGGCAGAAGAAAAAAGGATATTTTCAAATGCCAGAGCTGGTCAGAGCTGGCTGAATCCACATTCACTTAGCAATCAAGATACTTTGCCAAGCTGAGGCACACCAGCAAAACAAACAAATGGCTCTGGGGACCTGAGAGAGAAGACACCTGGAACTGGGCAGATCCAGATCCAATTAAGATTCCCTTCTTGACAGGGCAAACACAAGTGTGAAGGACTTACCTCCTACAGAACATATGCTGGGTTGCTTGTTTGGTTTTTGTTTTGTTCTTTTTCTTCACTTGTTTTGATATGTGTTTAAAGGTAACGCAAATGGGTTTTAATTTAAACCTCTCTACACCTTCTCTTTCAAGCTTCTCTAGTAGAGACCTCTCCCACTGTTTCAGGTTTGGTCTTCCCCAGGCTCAAGTCTGAGTGTTTTGGGCAGCTCTTTCTAGATTGGTGTTTCTGGCTCTGACCACCTAGGATATGCTGAGGCGGGACAGAAAAGAGAGGAGGGGAATTATAAGTGTAAAAGAGCTCAGTTTGGGGCAAATACAAATCCCAGTTGTTCTGTTATCCTACTATAACCGATAGGCAGAAGCACAAGTTAACCAATTCCAAGTTACTCCATGTGATAAAAGAGATGCCAGAAAACAGAGGCTGTGGGGGGAAAATGGTTTTTTTCCACTTGCAGAGTTTTCACATTGGCCCTTTACAATTAAATAAACTAATATTGTTATTTTGATTTGTGGCTGAGAGAACTGAATTAGTGATTGCATTAACAAGCAATAGCAATGCAGCCATATGCCTCACAGGATAAACCAATCCTGTTTGGTTTTACAACTGCATTTTAGTTTCAATTTTTCAAATTCCATAACCTGGCGTAGCCAAATATGTAATATTTTTCAACCTTATTGTTATCCTTATTCTCATATCATTAAAAATTTTTAGAAAATATCAGCCCTCCAATACAGTCATGGTTTTGGCCAGGTTGAAAGATGACCATTTATTCTGAGATGATTTCCAGTACTTTCCCTCTTTCACTCAAACAGCCGTATTGTGCATCTCATATATGCCTGTGTGACATTGTCCAGCAGGTGTCCAAGTTCAGTCCAAGGGAGCCAGGTGCAAAAGGAACACCAGCAGAAGGTGAACATAAGAAAGAGATGGTGTCAAAAATAGAGTGCACCAGTGGTTCGTCAGAAAACAGTGAGAAGATTCCATACTAGGAAATACTTCCGTCCCTTGAGCGGGCTGACAAATTTTTCTCCTAAGCAAATTTAAGATGAAGGGGAATTTTGATCTTGTGGATTGGACAAGATAACCTTTAGAGGTGCCTTCCAACCCAAACTATGCTATGATTCTATGATTAAGAAGCAGATGAGGTAGTTACTTGGGAAGAAGTGTGGATGGCTACATAAAAGAGAGAGACAGGCAGGGAACTGGCTTTCCCTTGTCCAGAAACAGGGCCATTTGGCTTCATGAAATGGGCAAAGCATGAAGGGGAAAACTCCAGTTTAAATACAGAGAAGGGTGCATATGAGTCACTTCTCTTGGCTACTAGCCACTGGTTTTCAAGAGTGTTTTTAAGTGCTGAACAGTTCAGCCTGTGGTGTTCACCCAGGACACATGGGCAGGAAGATGGAGCTGGGGATGCAGTCAGGCTTGTCAGCCCCGATCTGCCATTGCCACCCCCCATGCCCCTTAGTGCCACCCCTGTGCCGTGTGCCCACCGGAGCAGCGGTGAGGCTGACTTTCCAGGCAAAACTGGGCTATGTGTTGGCAGCTGGTTTATTGTCCTGCAGGCAGATGTTGGCAAGGGCCTGCTCTGCATATGCCCACAGCTGGCTGTGGAGAGCCAGCCATGGGCTGTGGGACTCAGAGGCTCTGCACTTGCAGAGAGGAGAGGGAAGCCTGTCACCCGAGGGCTGTGATCCTGCACTACCAGGCTGCTGCAGTTCAGTCTGCAGCCCCATCACCAGGACAAATTGTCAAAGCTTTCAGAAAATCTAACCAAATTATCAGACAATCCTCCTTTAGATACATTTCTACTGACAATCCCAAAGATATTGAAGAAAAAAAGCATGTTTTTCCAATATAAAAAGCATTGCAAAACTCTGTCCCTACTAGGTTCATTTGTAATTCCATCTATTTTTTAAAAAATTCCTGCTTTTTAAAAAATTCCTTTGCCACTATATAACTCTATTATAAACAATTATCCAGACACATACTACCACTTTTTCTGAAGACACTTCACTACTATGCTTGTCTTCAAACACCTGGCACAGCAGCCTCTGTATTAAAAGCACAGTGACTCCTGGAGGCCTTGCAAGCCAGCCTATTCTGGCTGGGATTCTCCCAACTTCTGAACTTCTTGGCTGGAGAAAAGTCACTCCTTACCTTGTCTTTGTGCTGAAAAAAGGAGGGAATGACTGTTCTAGATAACCAGCAGTTTCTAATTACATCCAGAACTCCACGATGTGCTCACCAGTTCTTTTATTTCATTTATGATAATATGTCAGTCACCCAACGTGCAGTTCCATTTCTAAAAATTTGGGGGATGAAGCCTCATTCTTAGCAAGTACCTTTGTATTTTGAAACAAGAGCAGCAGCCATGATGGTGTGCATTGTAAGCAGCGTGTGTTATCACACTGCAGCTCAGCAAAGTTTTTCAAGTAATGGCAGGAACAACACATGCTGGCGTCTTCTGATTACACAGAAGACCTAGTTTTCATGAGTACTCAAATATCATCCAGTGGATATACAAACAGATGGCCAATCTGGTTCACTCTCTACTTATCAATAAAGGACTATAAAGTCAAAATACAGAGCATCATATGAGATGGTAGGAAGGCCATAAACTGAACTGCAGGCAAACCTGCCCTTCACCTGGCAGCTTTCCTGGGCAGGGCTTTATTTTAGCAGAAACAAGAATAAGGTTGTGCATTACTTGGCCAGCTGAAGGTAGAGCCTTGTGTCAGTCAAATGAAATGGCTGGTAATGTGGATCCGTATACTCAGAGCCCAGCTCAGCAGAGCACCAGGTAGGAATCACTGCTGAGATGTTGAGCACCTTCAGATCTTTAAAGCCGGCGGGCTGGGAGCAGGGGTTAGTCTTTGCTAGTCCACTTAATCTTTTTAGCTCTTCCTATTTTCTTAATTTTGCGCTTTACTGCTTCTATGATCTCTGCCTCTTCTGCTCACCACCATTTCCACAAGCATGAAATGCTAAGCATGGAGACTGACTCGGAAATAAAAATTAAAAACCTGTCATAATCAGAATTAGCAGGATAAGACCAAAAGAAGTTTTCAGCTGTCACACTTTGTCCAGCCCTGCTCTCTGGAACAATCTCCCTGCTTTTCCTGGGACATTTCAGTCTGTCATTTCTTCCTTCAAATCATGCCTGAGAGCCCCTCTTTCCCATTCAGATCTCGATTGGCTTTCTCAGTGAAATGGCTGTGGCTCCATGTGCAGATGGAGTGATACAAAACATAAGTGCCCTACCTGGATCTAGGACAATGGTGGCCTTTAAAGAAATGGCAAGCCAGTTATCTTCAGAGTGCTGAGCTATACCTGTGGTAGCACTTAACCTTTACTTCCCCAATCACACAGGTACAATAGTTAGAGCTTGCTGATTTTGTTACTTCTTTAGAAGAAGTTTCCTTAAAATAGCCTAGCCACAAGGGCATAATGAGGTGCACAGCTGGGCAAAGCTTTCTGAGCAGCGGGAGGAAAAAGAAAGAACATATGTGGGACCAAAATGCTCTGAGCCTGCAAATGACTGATCTCTAGTCATTCACATGGCTGAAGATTAAGGACTCACCCAACTAGATCAGAAAAAAAAAAACCCAGACAAACAACCCCCCCCCCCCCAAAAAAAAATCCCAAAACAAACCCAAAACTGAAACCCCCGCCCACCACCACCAAAAAAACAACAAAAAACCCCAACCACCAAAAAACCACCAAAATTTGAGGAATATCAGGCAAAAACAGGAGGGGAAAAAAGGGATAAAGGAATAATATATCATTTATTTCTTACATGCTGCATTTTCTCTTCTGCCTTCCTATTTTACCACAGAGCAAAGAAACCACCAGTCATTCTGTAGAAGGAGAGTATGGAACTCGTATTTTAAAATGGAGCTCCTTAATCAGGGGCCCAGAGGTACTTGGAGCTTGTTTTCCACATCAAGAACTGCAAAAGGGCTGCTCTTTTTTTGTGCCTGGGAGCCTGGGAACCCAGACTTGCCAACACAGCACTAAAAGAAGTTGATTTTGCTTGAAATGGGCTATATTAATCCTTTTACTTTAAATGCAGCACATTCTGCTAGTTATGTGTACATATTATAGGTCAAACAAAATCAATTCTCCATTCTAGCAATTCTACCCAAGGGAAAACATAGCAAAAACATGATATAAATTCACCTCTGAAATCCTCTTCCCAATACTTTTTCAAATACAATGACAGTAAACTGAAGTATTCTAGTCACTAAAAATTCTACAATTAAATATCCACTGTCAGTCTAGCATCACACTATCCACTCTAACATTACACACCTTAAAGATTCCAAATATTCCTGTGATTCCTATGCACAGCCACCATGGCATGCTAATTTTAAAACCTGCTTCATCTCCTATTCCAAGCACTGATACAAAGCAGGAGTGTTGCACACACATGCAATGACAGGGAAGAAGGTTACTGTAATGTCCAAATAATTTGTTTTCTCTGCATTTAACTTGAATATAAATTAACTGGAGAAAGCACTGGTAATATTTTTATATATTAAAGGGCATGCAGAGCAGCAAATTCACTGCCAATGCTGTATAGCCACCACAAAACATACACCTCCCCCAGCCCCAAACACCTTCAACTTATTACCATTTGGAAATAGGTAGAGGGAGAAGGAAGGTCTGATCACGCCTTAACCCAAAATAACGTTTTGCTTTGTCAGGTTAATTATACGTTCTGACATCAGAAACTGAAATTAGCAGGCGATTTTCCCTTGGGTTGCCCAGAGACTGTAGAATGAATCATGCCTGCTCTTGTGCTGCACCTGGGACCACAGAGAACAAGGGATGGAAAGACCAACATACTTATTTCCTTGCTCAGATCTCTGTGTCTCGAGAGCCATAGCCACGACCCGGCTTTGTAGGGGCTGTGATGTGGCTGGCTGGTATTGCTGTCATCCCAAGTGTGGCAGAAAATGGCCATCAACTTCCAGTGGGTGCATTTCCACTGCCACAAAGGCATATTCACTGCTTTCCTTTGATCCTGGTGTGAACCCATGGCACTAGAGTTTCCCAAAATGTCACTGAGACTTTCTGAAATTAATTTGACATGAGAACAGTGTTCAACACGGGGCATTCTCCTCGGAAAAAAATTGCAGCCAGACCTTTTAGCACTGAAATACACAGAGAACACTCTCCAAGTAACTAAGATACCCCCCTCCTCCTCACAGCTATTTAGCACAGGATACCCTGAAGTTAGCCTAAGTCTTAAATCTTAGAAAGAGCACCCAGACACATCTTTTGCTTGTCTCGTTCTTGTCTTTTTATACCTAAAGTTCTCCTGGCATCTTGTTTCCATGGTGGCTGCTTTTCAATTACTCCCGTTCTCAGGCCCCTCTTCCCCTCATCCCTTTATGCTTTTAAAAGCTCCCTACCTGGTGCGGCAGAGCAGCCTGCAGTTACCTCTGTCGAACCCCTGCCCGCCTCCCTCCTTCCTGGGGCTGCTCCTGCCGGGCTTCGCCTGCTCATTTTCCTCTCCCGGAGCTCCCTCTGCTGTTGGATGCAGCTGCGAGCGCGCGGAAAGCCCGAGCGCTGCTGCGGGGCAGGATGGATCTCCGGCGGGGGCAGGATGGATCTCCGGCGGGGCAGGATGGATCTCCGGCGGGGGCAGGATGGATCTCCGGCGGGGCAGGATGGATCTTCGGCGGGGCAGGATGGATCTCCGGCGGGGGCAGGATGGATCTTCGGCGGGGGAAGGCAGCTCCCGGGATGAGAGCAGAACGGATAGCATGGCCTGTCAGGGTCAGCCTCCTCCTGCCAGCTACCTCCTCGTAAAGGCAAAAGGAGCAGCATCCTTGCTGGACACTCTGCAGAGATGTTCCTTCTGTCCAAGTGTCAGAGCATTAAGAAAATTGGCCTTTGTGTTTTGTCTCCAGCTGTTTAGCATAAGACATGAGCACAATGGTGTGGAGTAGCTGCAGACCCAAACTGCTGATTAATTACAAGAGATACTACAGGAAAGGAAGGGGAAACTGCCAAAAATTAATGAGTGAAAAATAAGGCCTCAGCTTGTGACAAACATGTGCTTTTTCTGCCTACTGTAGGCAGACAGGCCTCACACTGACAGCCCTGTTGGAGGGCACCTACACACTGCAGGTACCTGGAGATATGTGCCAGCTGCAGCAGGCCATGCTGAGCCAAGACATGGGAGATTTAAGCCCCCAGCCCCATGGCACATGGGCATGAGGGACAGGAAGGGCAATGCTCACTGTCCCATTGCTCTCTGCAGAGCTGTCCGCTCGCCATGTGGCACACAGACACCTCACTGCTGGCAAGATGCTCAACAGCTCTTGCTCTGCTGGGCTTTGGGATGCCTAGGACTGGAGAAAGAGAGCACAAGACATGCATTTAGCAGCAGTGAGGGGGCCGGGCCTCAAAACCTGCCAGTAATTTGTGCTGGTTTCTGCAGGGGCAGAGCCCTGCTGCCCTGGTGCCCAGGGATGGTGCATGGCTCCACTCCCACCCTGAGGAGTGTGACACAGAAATGCACAGAGCTGTCCTCTGCTAACGCTGCCACGTTGGCACACTTGTTGCATTTTCCTTTGTGTGTTGCCATAGGAACTGTAGCACCAGCATCTGCTCCTGCTGCTCCCTGCCACGCTGCCTCTGCATCCCACTGGGCTCAGCACACCTCTGCTCCTCTGCCAGCCCCAGCATGCCTCCCCCTCACTCACGAACTCCCTGCCTCATCCCCTTTTTTTGGGTGACAATCAGATTACTGCTGTAGCAGTTAATTATTGCATTAGTTATAATTTGCCTATTCATTTGTCTCTCCCCTTCCCTCCCACCTTGGAATAATTCCATCTCTCCATCCTTTCCACCTTCACACTATCTCTGCTGACTCCCATCCCCATTTCTCTTGCACTCCTCAGCCACACACAGCTTTGCTATACTGCTGTACCCTTTCCTTCCTTTTTACCTCCCTACTACTCACATCTTCTGTGCTCTCTCCTAGCACCTCTTCCTCCATCCTCTCTCCCAGTCCTCCTACAGTTTCCTTCACTTTAGACCCCCTGCCCACCACCTCAGGCTACTGCTTCACACAAGTCTTCTCTTTCTTCTACCCTGTGCACAGTACTACCAGCTTCTCCCGGGTCTGAGCCAGGCTTGTTCCTCTCCTGTACTCTCCCTGGCTCTTATACAGTCAACAGCATTTCCCATTCGCTGCTCCTGTTTATCAAAATACCCCAGAAACTGTATCTTCTACCACCTTCTGTAGCCTTACTCAATCCTTCACTGCTCCAGATCCTCACTTTCCTCCAGGCTCCTTTATCAAGCTCTCCAAGGCAAGCACCTTATAATTTCCCCTTGTCCCTAAACCCCACCCTTACACACTTTTTCTTCTTCCTCATCCTCTGAATGGGAGAATCCAGCCAGCACCACAGACAACTCTACCCTCAGCCTAAAAACCCTGATCTATACCTTTATGCCAGTGCTTGCACCATTAAGTTTCACAGCCTCTCACTCCTCCATCTCTATCCCCATCCCTCTGGCTGTGTTGCTGCTTCTGACACCATTAATTGCAAATTCCCTTTGAAGCTGTATTCCTTCCTGTCTTATGGAATTGCTTTTCTTCTCTGATGCCTTCTTTCTTTCCACACAGACCCTTGGACCAGGACCCCAGTGTCCGCCTTCTATTCCCACCCCAGGCACATTATTCATCCTTCCTTGCTACCATCTGTTCCCTGCCCTCTCCACATGGGAGTCTCCAGCAACCCTGTCTACTCCTTTCTCCCATGTGAAGGACACAAATGTCTCCTGGGGGACCTTCTGGAGACCACCTCATCTGCCTGCAGGGCTTCAGCTAACACCTACAGCTCTAGTGGTGCCCACTCCTGATGGGTGTCTCTCCCCCTTGCATCTCAGCCAACCCCTATCCTTTCCCAGTTAAACTGAGTGCTGCTAATACCACCTTCTCTGATTCCTTTACTTTTCCTTCCAAGTCCCTTGTATTTGCACACTCTGTTTTCCTACTAAGAACATCACTCTTTCTTGCTCTGTTTCTCTTGCTTCCACTTCTCCAGCCTCATTTCACCACCACAAAACCACCAGTGATCACAAAATCGTAATATTTAAACTGTTGCTGCAGGACATCCAGGAGGTGTGCATATGAGAAAGCACATAAGGATGCTCTAAAGGCAAGGAATTTTCCACTTGTATTATATTTTCATACATACTTCAGATCGTCTGTGGAAAGCTGTTAAATGACTAGTTGGAAACATAAAATTGTGCTATTTTACTTAAAACATTAATTTAGCAGACTCAGATCTAAAAGCTCAGCAAAACGTGAACAGTTTTCTTGCGCTTCCCAATTTTGCTCATCTTTTAACAACAAGAAGGTCTCATAGTTTAATGTGACCCAGAGTCTTCCCCACCCTCGATGACTCTTGAACCCACATTTGGCTGCTGGCTTGGCATGTGTTACATATTTCTGTAGTCTCAGGTCCACATGTGCTTGTTCATGCAGCCTGGAGTAATTTGCATATGTGTTCTCAAGTCAGGAAAAGTGAGGTGACAGTTCATTATTTTGTAATGACACCTCTGGAACCCGAGATCAGTACATTACCAAGTCTTTTTTAGGCCTGTTTGCAGTGTTCTTTTAGGTGCTTTTTGCACACTGTGTTGTCCTGTTATCTATATATTTGGACTCCAAATTTCCAGCTCTGTACACCCCCTGTCCATTTGAACAGCATCCTGGATACACTTGAAGTTAGCTTTGTGACCATCTCTTTCCTGCTTCCCAGTATTTGAGAAAGCTTCTAATCTCTATCTAGTTTCTAAATACCATTTTGTGGCAATTCCGGCCTGGAGGAGACTGGCAGCTCTATGTTCCTGGTTTTCCCTATATGAAATTTCTATACTTTAGTCCCAAACCTCTGGGAAAAAAGAGACTGACTGTGATGTTAGCCCTCAACTACCTTTTTTTTTTCCCCTGCATAGAACAGCTTGTCTTACCTGTGCTTACTGCAGAATTTCTTCTTCACATCTGAATATCAGTTGCTGAACGTGTCTTTAAACACTTCTTGCACCTCCTGTTTGTGCCTTTTGCTATCAATAAGTTCTTTTGTCTTTCCACTTCAAAACCAGCCATTCATATCTTTCCTGTATGAGTTCCACTGCAAAACAAGTTCAGGTTAGTGTAACAGAGGGTGAGGGATGAGTACCCAGACTTTCAAATTACACAACCCTATGCTTGATGGTGCTGTGGGATGAGCTCTGCTGGTACTCACATACATTGTCCTCCTGATCTGCAGTTGCTTCCATTGCAAACCACTTTGCTTGGACGGCTAATCAGTAAATCTGAATATTTATAAAATAACAATTAAATGTTACTAAATCCACAGAAAACAGCCTAACTTTTCCAATTTAAGCCCACTTCCTATGCCACTTTTTCTAGGTTTCCTGCAGTGACAGTGGTCCATCACAATACCTCCAGAGACACAACCTTCACATACATCGAGTTCCTACACATTAATTGTGATGGGAGTAGCTGGCTCAGCAGGCAATGTTTTTCACTCAGAGCTTGTTTGCAGAACCAGAAATTAATCTCCAGGGGTTTAAGACAGTCCCACAGCCTCATGCCCAACCCCAGGGAACCCACATTTTTTTCCCTTCTTTTATAACTATGTTTTGTTTCACACATAATCAGGACCTCTTGATAACAAGCAGCAGCTGCACAGAGCAGTGACAGCTTGTGAGTGAACTAGGACGTTTCTGGTGGAAGAGGGAAGAGCCAAAATGCACCTAAGGAAGAACTCCAGGAAGGATTGGACAGTCAGTGTCTTGTGTTTAAATTGTAGTCCACATCAAGACTACTCAGACTTTAAACGCTGTCTAATTTTGGAAGTTTGGAAATTGGGATTGGGAATAGAAAATAGGGAATGACTAGGGGAGATGCTGTGACTGGTACCCTCCTCCAGGGGGAGGAGTGTGCCGGAAAAGGCTGATGAATTGGGAGCTTATGTTAGGGAACGGATAAGCCCTTCGAAGCACAGGTTCTATTCCTGCAATTTCCCCATAAATTTTCCATCCTAAGTCCAATATTTCTATGTGTACTGGCCAGCTCTTTGTGGTAACATCAGACATCAGGCAAATGTTTTCTTCTATTGTCTTTGTATCTCCCAAAGGACCTTTGGTTTGAGTTTCTCTGCCAGCAAATAAGCAGCAAAAGCAGTTGACAGATCAAGACCAGTGATGATGGCAGAAATTAGCTGACTGTGTTGCTGTTTATTCTTTTCTGAACAAAGTACAACCAGTTTTCCCAGAGCTGCATTAACAGGAAGGAAGAGCTGATCTCTGCTTTAAGCATGTGTAGTGGTTTGGTCCAAAATACTCATTACTGTTTATCTGCTGTGAGATAAGAATTAGGAGAAATGCAAAGCAGGCACCAAACTTGAAAGAATATAAAGAAGTTTATTAACAGACCTAAAAGAAGGGAAAAAAAATTATACCACTTTCAGAACTCTCCTCCTCCCCCACCTTCCTCCCTTCTCCCACTGACAATGTGAAAAGACAACCCATAAGATGTTCAGTCTGTTTACCACTGCCATAATAACCTTGTTTAGTCCATTTAGAAAGAGAATTCTCTTCTTGCTCATGCTATGAAAACATTATCACAACGAGACAGCCGCCCACTTCCAAATATTGTTCAGTCCATTTAGGAAGAGGAGTCTCTCTGCCTGCATGTGAGTCCCTTCCCCCGACTTGCAGCTTGTTCAAGGTCACACACAGACAGCAATTGGTTTTCCCACGTTCAAGGGTCCACTCTTGAAGTTTTTTGGGGTACAATTTTAAGGTTGAGCCATTCAGAAACAAAAACAGAGGCCCTTCTCCTTCCCTGGGAGCAAAGGGTCTTCCTCATCTTCATTGTTAGGACTATCTCTGGGAGCATCTCTAGGGACTGAGGTTTTCTCCTTTCCCGTTTGGAGCAAAAGTCCTCATCTGGTCCATCTCTCCCTGTCCAAACTTCTCATGAGCTGCATCAGCATCTGCCTATCTCAGCGCAGGTGCTTTTGCTTACGAGCTGAACACTCCACCCCCCATATCTTCATGGAATTACAACGGGATACTCTGATATATCATAGCTTCACAACAGAATTTCAGCTTTAAGCATCTCCTCTCTCTCTTCCCTAGGGTTTTCAGCTCTTCACAGCAATAAAAGGGTTAATCTCACCTCGGCCTTGCAGCTTTGCAGCTGGAATGTTGAATCTTTCTTATCGCAGTGGAGAGGGGGGAGAGCCGAGCCGCTCCGGCTGCCCACGGCAAGGCAGTGGGGGGGATTCCACGGCTGGAACAGGTCCATCGGCTCCAGGATGGCCGTGGCCCGGCCCGGCCTGGCCCAAGCAGGGCCTGGCCGGGCCCGCTGGCCCCCACACGGGGCCCGCAGCCACCTGTGCCAGCGCCGGAAACGAGAGAGAGCTTGGAGGGGGAGTTTGCCTATTCTTAAATGTGGATCGCAGAGGTGGTCACAACTTTAAGTGGCTTAGAGAATTGTCCATATTCAAACTGGCCAGCTGATAGGTTCTATCAGTTCCCAGAGGAAACTGTAAGCACCCCTTAGCAAGGACATCCCTTCCGGGACTATGCTTGCTAACCTATGACAGCATGTCATGAAGATGGGGATGAAGTCCCAGCTTGATAAACTGGGGCTGGGTGTAGCTGAAGATCCCTTAAATTAAGACCCATTTCACTCCTTTTGTGTTACTTAGTCCTGTCTGGATTCCCTAAATCTAGGTGAGCAGAATGTGTCTCAGAAATAGTGGCTGGTTTGCTTGGTTTGCCAGGGGGAAGGACAAGGTAAGCTCCATACTGCTGGTATGCAGGCTGTTGGAGACAAGCAAAGGAGGATGCTGTCCTCCCCTTTTGCTTGTCTGCACACAGGAGGTAGGCTGTGTTCTTACACCCTCCTTTTGGGCTTGGAAAGAACAGGAGGAGCAGAAGCAGAGAGGAGATGGTCTTTCCACTCAATTAGCAGAGCCACTAAGTACAGCAAAATTCCTAAATCATTGAGCTCACATTAGTGCTAGACTGTTATATTTTCCTTTCCCAGAGCTGGAAAAGAGGCAAGTCACTATACCCATTGACAAGCTTGTTGTGTTCTCTGTAGCAAATCCATGGCTGGATTAGAGTTTGCAGTTTGTCTCAAAGCTAATACAAAATCTGCCTTTGACGTGCAGTAGGCATTACAGTGGAGTGGTATGTGCACCTCTGGGAAGCCAGCCTGCCAGATCTCACCTGGTTTGGACACTGCAGCTGTGTCTTTGCTCAATGTGCTACAAAAATTTTTAGAACATGGTATCAGTAGAACATGGAAAAGCAAAAATTGATCAGACACACAGAGTTGCTGGATCTCCACTTTGCTCTTTCAAGATTTTTCCCCAGTACATTCACTTGAGTTTTGTGGTTGTTTTCTTACTGTTCCAATTCAAGTGTGTACAGGCTTGAAAAATGCTGATTCAGGTCTTTGAACCCCTGAATGCAACCGAAGGAGAGGACTGAACTCTCCCACCTGGACAGACAGGACTGTGCATTGACACCTGCAGACCAAAGCTTATGAATTAATTTTCTGTCTCTAGGAATTTGAAGGTAGATTGCAGCATTTTACTGCACCTCTGGTAAATCAGTGCCTGGCACAGCTTCACAAAGGACATGGGTTAGCAGCCAGAAGGGCTTGCAGATGTGACATAGAACCCTGAGAGACCTCTCTTCTGGAGGTGAAGTAGGATATTGTCAACAGCAAGACTTTCATGATCTCTGTGGAGGTAGAGCAGACCTTGAGCTGCTCTGAAAACATCCCATGACACTGTTGTTTATGAACTGCACTTGCAGAAGCTCTACCTTTAAGGAACACAACAATACTTTTATTACGAACCTGGAAAACCCCATGCTTTGAAAGAATAACTCTTTTTAGGTCAAGAAAGCTGAGAGTCTTTTACTTCACTTGGGGCAGCTGTATGCAAAAGAACCACAGAAAACTGCATGGGTACATGATCCAGACAGATCACATGGAGAGCACTTAAGGGAAATACAGGCCTCCCTTTCTTCCCATCATTGTGTTTGGAATATGTTTCCAATTGCACTAGTCACAAAGTAATCAAAGAAACTTGTCTACAGTGGCAAACTGAAGATTCCCTATTACACATTACAGGGTGCTACACAGTATTGAATCCTTAGTCATAACAGAAAAACCAACATCCACATGATTGTAGGCCACAATGCACTCAATTTCCATATGTCTTAACAGAAAAGAAAGCACAGATCTTCAAAGCAAATGAAATCTGTCTTTGGAAGATGCCCATTAACATGTTCCTTACCCCCTCTTACATCCTTACCCAGCATCCCACCCTCCCTTGCATGAAATGGGGAAGAAGGGAGGCCACCCCCTGCAGCACCCAAGAGGCAAAGAGCTCATCACACAGAGACCCTTGGTCCTTCCCAGACTCCCAGCAAGCTCCAGTTCCTGCACCCCATCCTTCATCATCCATCACCTGTGTTAGTAGGCTGTTCCCTAGGTTTGAGGGCAAACAAACGCTTTGCTCATATGGTTTTGAGTGTGCAACATTTAGCATTCCCAGTCTTGGTCTACTTTGAATGTCTGCTGGTTTTAACAGTTCTGCAAAGGAAGACAAAAGCAAAATTATTAAACAGTGCAGTCATAGCCTCATAGTAACACAACAACTGGGGCTGGCCCCTGCCACAGGGAGCAGTCTGGCCTAAGTGGGCTCAGGACCTGCTGTGGGAGCCCTGCTTATGAATAACTTATCTGGAAGAACAAAGGGAACCAGTAACAGACTTTCGGTCATGCTCCAAAATCCATCAGAGATGACTGCAGCCTGTTTACTGGTATCTTCCAGTACTTGTTATAAAATGAGTGCTATATCTAGCACTGAGAAACACTCTTTTTTTCACAAGGTCACTCTTGCAACATGAGTAGAATAAGTAAAAAACTGCAAACGAGAAACGTTTCCTTTCTATTACTGCAAAGATACTTTGAAGATGGTCAGGCTTGGGAAGTAAACTCTCCTCAAGCTACAGCTGTTCTCGGACCTGAATGAGGGCTCCAAGGAGACCACCCCAGTGAGTGCTGCACAGCCGTCTGCTGAGCCTCTGGGAAGGTGTCTCTGCAGAAATTTGTCCTTTTGGTTAACGGGCCAAGGTGCTCAGGCAGGCAGAACTCCCGCTGGAAGGGTTCGCAATCCAGCCGAAATCCCGTCGGGTGGGATGGGTAGAGCGCGCTAAACGGTGCCGTATCCTGGGCAAACGGCGCTCAGACCCCGGCGCTGCCCGGCCCCGACAGCAGGTGCCACTGCGGGCCCGCGCCTCAGCCCCGCACACCCCGGGCCGCGCACCTCAGCCCCGCACACCCCGGGCCCCGCCCCCCGGCCCCCCCCCCCCCGGGTCCGCACCTCAGCTCCGCACACCCCGAGTCCCGCACACCCCGGGCCCCGCACACCCCGGGTCCGCACACCCCGGGTCCGCACACCTCGGGCCCGCACACCCCGGGTCCGCACACCCCGGGTCCGCACACCCCGGGCCCCGCACACCCCGGGCCCCGCGCCTCAGCCCCGCACACCCCGGGCCCCGCACACCCCGCGCCGGACTGCGGGGAATGACCCGTGCGGGCGCCGGGAGGCCGCGCCAGCAGCTTTGGCGCGGGGCTGCAGCCCGCGGTCGGGCCCGGGAGCGGCCCGACGGCAGGAGGCACCCGGGTGCCGTGCGAGGGCAGCGATACGGGGACAGGGCAGTGCTGCCTCTCGGCCCCCCCCGGCAGCCCCCGGCCATCCCGCCCCGCTCACAGCCCGCGGGCACGGCCGTGCTGCGCCAGGGCCGCCCCCAGGGCGGGGGACGCAGAGCCCGCACAGGGCCCGGCCGGGCCGTGCACAGCCCGGGCACCGTCTTGGTCCCTGCTGTCCTCACAGGTCGGAATGCAGCTCCTTTCTTCGCGGGCACGCAAGGCTTTACACCTTTAAAGATCACCTTGGCACTGCACTCCGGGACCGTCATTGCTACTCAAAAGGATTCATGATGACGCTCTGGAAAAAGCCAATATTCTCCTGTTTCCATGACCAGTAAGAGAGGCAGCCACGGGAGAAAGTGTGCCATGTTGTTAAAGCTGGGTCTGGTTACACCCACACCGTGAATGAACTTCGGAATGGTGGCAGGCTTTTAACTTCTGTTTCCTTTCTGACTGACATTTTTGGTCAGGAAAGCATTACACACTGGAATATTTAAAGAGACTAGCAGAAAGAGAAGGAAAAGCAAAAGCACAGGGGGGAAAAACCCCACCAAAACAAAACCAAACCCAACAAAAAACAAAGAACAAAATTAGAGATTAAAGAAGTTGCAAGGACTTCTCAGCTCATAGAAGTCCTTCCCTCGTGGGAGGTCCTCTACTGGACCTACCCTGTTTAGACCCTTGGCCTCACTCACCTGATGGGGCTGGATAATCAGTGGAATCAAAGAAGTGACACTATGCTGTGCCCCTACCTGCCAAGGCTAATGAAAATTGCTTGTGCCAGGCATCTGAACCCACAAACACATTAAATTCCTTCTCTCACAAACATACTTTTCTAGTTGATCATTTTCCTTCCAGCTCTTTCCTTTCAAGGAGAGGAAGAAAATGCTCTCTCAGTGTCCTAGTGAGCTTTGCAGATCCAGCACCATCAGCCCACTCTGCTTGCTTCACTGTTACAGTAGCTGGGGCTTTAACATGAACTCTCAGCAGTCACAACTCTAGCAAAATGCTTCAAATTTTGGAGATTATTTTCAACTTCTTGGTATGTCTCTGAGGCCAGGATGGAAGCCAAAGAGGAAGACAGGAAGGGCCCCCAGGAAATGGAGGAGGTACTGTCAGTAGGGTAGATAAGCAGTTGCCCACCCAGCACCCCAAGGTACCTAGACTGGACAGAGCTTCCAGACACAGCATGGAGCCTCACGAGACCAGTCCATGCAGAAGCAGCAACCAGAGTGCAGAGGGGCATGTAAGGATGTACCAGAAACCTTCAGTCTTAGAGATGGGAATAGAGAACAAGAGAGGGTAAATTCAGAGGTCCACCAGGAAGGAAAAGAAAAAAGCATGAGCTAGTGCTGTGATTCTCTGGATTCTCTGTTTTCTCTCTTTAGAACCTCTTCGTACTTGCAAAGTGACAGATGTAATCTGGGTTCTACTCCGTTCTATCAAAGGCAGATTTGCTGTGACTGAACAGAGCAGCATTACCCCCTCTAGTGCTGTGTGAGGGATCTCAGACAGCACTTACCTGCTTAGCCAGAGCATTTCATGATGAAGTGATGCCTACCTATGTCTTTTTAGTGATAGCAAGTACTGTCTTGCCAACAGGATTCTCTGCTGCTGGTCAGGTCTCTGTGAGCGCATTATTCTGCCTGTGCTGTCACCAACCTCAGCTATGTCTGTCTTTCTCCTGATGACAGCTGGTGGATTGCTCAGTACTTCTGGCATCTTCCTTGGGGGTCACACAAGGCTCCAGCTTCACTATCTCCTAATGCTTTCTGCCAAGGGAACAGCAAGAGCAGCCTCCTCTGGACACACATAACCAAAAGCCCTCTTCACCCTTCCCCAGCACTGCTGCCTGCTTCTCTGGCACCCAGCCTGGGGAAATGAGCTCTCCACCGCCAGTTCCCATCAGCTTGTCAGCTGTGCATAGGCTGGTGTGAAAGGGACCATGCTGAGCAAGGATGGGCCAGGAAGGTGCCCATCACGCACAGGTGGTGCTGGGCAGACTGCAATTTGCAAGCACACTCTGCCCTCAGCAGGATGGGTAACAGGAATTACCTCCCTGCCAGAAATGAGGGTGGTGGAAAGAAGGCAGCTTGCAGGTTAAGCGGCAGAGGGACTGGTGGCAGCATGGCTACATGAAAGGGCTTTGTTCTGAACATCACAAGAGATCTGGCCTCAGGGTTCTGCTTTAAACCAGCTGACTCTGATGTGTATTGAATCCAGATAATAATAACCAAGTTTAACTTGCTCTTTATACCCATAAACACAAACTAGACAGAAATCTCTCTAGTCACTCTAGTGCAAGGGCATCCACAGGAGGGTTTGCATCAGTAGAGTTCTGCTGGTGTGCTGCAGCCTATGCCTTCCAGACATTCAGATGCCTTAAGGCCTTTCTGGGCATCATGAACACACACTCTCCAATGGAGCAAGGTTTTTCCTTTGTAGAACTCTATTCAAATCTCCACACATTGTTGCTAGAAATCCATATATCTCCCTATATTAATGGTTTCATTTCAATCTACTTCCTTTCTAGCAGCAAAGAAAAATCAATAAAAGATGCCCATATGATATGATTACATGTAAAAATGACATATAATTACTGAATGACCCAGTTCCCACTTACTGAGGCTGCACACAGCTGTCCATAGAGTTAGGGCACAGCTGATCTTAAGGTCCCCTACAATCCAAATCATTCTATGATTTCCAGAGCAATGTAAGTGTCTCCACCTGCCTTGGCCACATGTTGAGGTTTGCCTTCTGGGTCTGTTTCTGTGTATTGTCCAGCTGAGAAACTTTCTGCTTGTTCAACTGAATTATTTTCCCAGTGCTTTGGAAAGCCTCAGCTGTTGCCCATCTTGACCTCAAAGTTGCTTTCTCAGACAGTGGCCATCCTTTTTCTCCTTCCAGAAAGCTCTGGTGTTGTATGAAGGATTCCAATTTCTCCTCAGCCTCTAATTTGAGTTTCTACTCAGGGGTTTTGTTGTTGTTGTTGTTTTGGGTTTGTTTTTTTTCTGGCTGCTCAATTAGACTCCAAGCCTTCCTGCAATTCAGTGATCTGAGAATCCAGGTCACTGTTTCCATCAGAGCTGCTTCCTCCTTCTTCACTGAGCTGCTCACAGCTCTTCCTTCTTGGGCAGACCCCTGTGCTCCTCAGGCTGTGTCTGCAGATGCAGTACCTCCCTCCTGCTCTGGGCACCCTGTCTCCAGCACCCTGTCATGGTTTTCCTCCCTGAATTAACGACAACAGACTTGACCTGAGGTTCAGTCATACAACTCTTGCTGGAAATTTTTCTTTGCTGCCTGCAGTTCATAAGACTGTATTTTCCATGGCCCTCTAGGTAATTGGGATCCTGGGCTGTCTGGGAGGTGGGAGCCATGTAGGCTCCCTGAAGCAGCAGAGCAGGACCCAGCAAGCAGGACCTGTCCCATCATCCCAGCCAGGGAGCAGTGCAGGCCAGAAAGCACCAGGGACAGCCCTAGTCCCGGTCATCAGGCACCTTCTTGGGAATGGGACTGGGCCAGGACATCAGCCCACAGCTGGGCACTGTGACTGTTAAGTGGAGGCTTTGTAGACCAGTGGGACCACCCCCCATCCTGCATCCTCCACCATGGGAGGAAGTCTTCGGCAACCTCAACACCCTTCCTGCATCCCTAAAGTAACACCTGCCACTGCAGGTGCCACATCCAGGCTTGTCCCCTGCTGGTCCCAGCTTGCTGGCCTGGGGCAAGGACTGACTGCCCAGGATGGGCAGAGCCTGCTGCTGCCAAGAGCCCCGTGCCTGTTGCCAGCCTGGCTGTACTCTGCCAGTATCATGACATCTTCAGCCCTGCTTGCCCTCCTGCCTTTGGCTCCATAGCTGCTTGCAAGGCCTGTATCTTTCATTCCATACATCTCCCTAGTTCCACAGCTGTGACAGCCCATCCCGGCACATCCTTTCTCCAGCTACAAGAGTATCCTGGGTACATGACATGGAGGAAGCACTGGAAGGGCTGCCTACTGCCAAACCCACATCTTATGGGTGATTTGTCAGTCCCTAATACACTGTTCCTCAGGGTCATGCCCTCCACACCATGACAGCTTTGAGTATTCCCAGTAGTCCTCACACTGGCAGTGCCCAGGGAGGGCTGTGCAAGCTCCTGCTGCTGTCAGCACAAGAGCAGTGTCCCACTGCAGCATCTCTGCTGCACCGGGGCAGCTCCAGGTGAACCTTCGCATTTTTAATCTCCCCACTTTTCCAGGGGAAGGAAGAACCTCACCTCTTGCAATTCATCTATTGACTGTTGTGTGATAAAAGCCAATTCCTAGAGAAGTCTGTTCCTCATGCCTCTCCACTGTGAATTTCCCATTAATAATTACTCAGTCTTTCAATCAGGTTGGGGGGGGTTTTGGTTTTTTTTTTTACCTACAAGATGTTTCAGTGTGTTTCTTGCTTCTCTCTGGTTTTAACATGATAACACACACAGACTGCACTGTGAACAAGTGGAACTGCATGTTCAAACTTCTGTGGAAACCACTGACAGCCTCTATATTTTATGATTTGAAGGTATTCATAATTCAACAGGAAGCTTTCAAGGTGCATACATATGTACACACATTCTCCTTTTTCTTTAATATTTAGCCTGCTTTCAGAGAAAGTAGCTGCTCATCACATACCTGAACCATTATCATTTTTAAAGAACTGGAAACCTGAAATTATTTGCATCTGGTTTTTTTCTACTTGCCTATTTTTCAAGTTACATTCCAAGGAGTCTGTTTCAAATTCCTTTTTCTAGTCTTTAAAGACTCACAGACATCTCTTCTGCTCCTGCTGTGCTATCTGTATCCCCATATCGATGACTGGAATCCAAGTATCCCTCTCTCTGGCTAGTCCAGTCACTGTAAGATGGGCCTGACCTCTGTTCTGTAATCACATTCAAAGCATTTGACCTATTTTTATAGCTGTAGGTAACTGCACAGTGCTGGCAGTGCTGGCAACCCCTTTGCTGTACCATGAGCAAACCCAGTACAAGGGGTGACTGGAAAGGTGAGGATGGTGGTAGACGTCTAAAAACCTCTGTAGCTTTCTGTATTCTGGTTCCCAGTGCAAGACAGAGCAACTGGTGTGTTCTGGGTCTGCCTGGGACACTTGGGTCAATTAAACAGCCTGTGGCTGAGCCCCAGCTACCTCTGTGCTTACCATTGCCCCCTGGCACTTGTCCCAAACCTGCAGGGAGAGGAGGGAATAGCAGGGCTGTCCTGGACCATGCTGACACCACGGGAATGCCCTGTGGGCTGTGGGGATGGTGGCTCTACACCCCAGCTCTGGAAGCCAGCTGGTTTCCAGGAGCTGCAATCCTCATGCCACCATGGCTTCCATGTCAGGACTCCTGTTTCAGTACATCAGTCAGGAAGACTTGCTCAGGAAAGAACTTTCCCCATCCTTAGCCCCCACTGCCTCACCTCCTGGCAAATCTATCACATGGGATTGGAGTTCATCATGCTGGACTTCACCAGCTGAGCTGGGCAAGCACCCCAGGAAAAGGGACTAGAAAAAAAACCAGAAGAGATTTCATTTTGTGGACAAGGACACACAGTTATCTCCACGGTGCCTGCAGAACATTGGCCCATCTTTTTTTTTTTATTTCCTAAGAAAGAAAAACACAACACACCAAGAAAAACTTTGCTGTTGCTATTATAATCAGCAAGATAAAAAGAACAATTCATAGTGGCCTTACAGCACAGGGCTACTGTAAGAATTGCTGATCTAGGGCTAATTTCAGCCAAGTTATTTAAGGAGTGGCTTTACCTCATCCTGATAGCACTTTGTATGGTGGTTCTGGGCAGTGGAACCACATCGCTATAGCCTGTGGGTACCTGTTTTTTCCATTCTGTCCAAATGCAAACTCTGGTTGAAGAGAGCAGCATTTCTCACAGCTGAAAACATTCTTCTCATTATGGGCAGAGCTGCAGCACAGAACCTGTGACCTTAAACTGGCTTTCTATGTGCTGGCTGTTGTCACTTGGGCTGTGCCTACTATCCCTCTGTGGCATTTTCTCAGTCCATCTTCTGTCTTGAGGGCAGGCTGGGAGTCCCAGCTGGTAGAACCAGCTACCAGCAAGAGGCAGGAAGTCTGTGTGAGCACAGTTCTCTTAGGAAACTGCCCTAAACATTGAGGTGAGAGAAGTTCAGTCTTATAAAAATAAATGTGGCTCCCCAGTGCTAGGGAATATTTATGTCACTTGACTCAAAAACAAAGCAAAAAAAAACCCCACCAAAAACAAAAAAGAAGAAAGGCAGTGGGACCCCTCAGCTGCAACACAGCATGTGCAGTGTCCCCAGCCCCACAGTGCCCCAGGGCTGGGGTGGACTTTTAGAAACTGGGGCCATCATAGATCTTCTTGGGGAGGTGTCTCTGTTTCAATCCTGACATCAGCCACTGAAATGTGTAATTAGGCAGAGTGCTTTTTTGGAGCTGTCTCTATATCTGTAGTAAGGCTGCTGAAAATGTGTAATTACTCAGACCCAACCATCCCACAGGTGCCAAGCAAAGGACAGCCATGGCAAACTCCTCACAGCCATATTCCTGCCCCACAGGACAGGCACTTGGGGAATGCAGGCACCCAGAATGCAGCCTCAGGTGCTCCCAGGGATGTGGGACACTGCTGGCCCCATGCCCTGAGTGCTGGTGGCAGCTCCCACGGCACCGCAAGCAAATGCGATGTACTCTGCCACTGCACTGCTGAGGATTTTACCTGCTGTGTTGTCCTGCCTGTGCCTGATCTGCAAGTGCCTTACTGTGTTCTGAGTACATCTACAGCCTTCAGAGGAGCAAGAAAAATTCCACTTCACAGATATTTTACTTCTGACTCCTTTCCATTTTCTTGGATCCTCTCTCTGTTTTCAGACTCACATGTGCTGAAGTAATTTGCAGTCATGTCTAGGTTTTACATTGCCACTAAGTCCATTAGCTCATAGATTTCTTCTCCCATGGAGTTCCTGCAGCTGCTGATGTCTTGCCAGTTAATTTCTCATGTATTTCCTTCAGATATGAATTGAATTAGTGAGCATACATAATGAGGCACAGTAGGAATAAAAAAAGAAGATAAAAGCTGACACAGACCAGATGCCTCTTCCAGCAGCTGCCACACCAATAGAGAGTGTGGGTAAATGTCAGGTAAATGAGAAAAACGAGGATATAGACAAATAACTTGCACGGATTTGATCATCAGCTACTTACATAGAGATTTCGAAAATTCCCTGCCCTCAGGGCATCGGTGTTTCTCTGAATTTCCCAAGTATTGTGCAATTCAAGGGACACATTGAGAAGGAGCTAATTTACATTAGAAAGATGTTGAATACTGTGGGAACCAATGGTTGAAAGAGTTCAGCAGAAAAGACCATCCTAAGGGAGCACAGCACATGAACAACAACAGAAAAAAATAACCAAAAACCCAGACACACAGTCAGTCTCCTTTCACCTCCTCAGTAGGATACCCTGCCCATCCTTGAGACTGCTCATTCCCAGTTACATGCACCTTTATTTTAGTCAGTGCCCACCAGCACTGCAGCGTTCACACACAGAGCACTCATTGCCCAGGACACATCAACTCTCCCCATCAGCAGCACCACAAGCTTATTACTACATCCTCCATTTTCTGCTCTAGCTTCCTAAAGAAAGCCAAAGCCCTGACATTGAAGGTAGCCAGCAGCCCAGACTCAGGAGCTGCAGGGAGTACTGCAAGGAAGGAGCCTGTGAGTGGGAGGTGGGATCCACAGGTGGGGGAGGAGAGTGCCCAGCAGCAGGAATATAGAACACATGACTCTAGAACAGGATGGGGACCCAGAGCCTATCCTGAGAGCACATATACATCCTCCACAAAAGCACTCACCAGGCACAAAGGGTCCTACTTGCATGGGCTGTGTATGCCACACAGGGCAGAGAGCTGTACCCAGCTCCGGGGAAGCACAGCACTGATCCTAGCCCAATGTCCTACACCTGCCAGTTTGGCTTTCTGATTTAACCCGCACCAACACAGCTGGTCCTACAGCCCCCTCCAGTAAGCAACACCATGACCCTCAGCACCTTTAGTGCAAAGTCACTTACTCTTTATAGCCTTATTGCAAAGTATATGGGAAGGAAAATATGTGCACAACTCACAAGCATGATAGAAACACAGCTCTTTAAATTCTTCTCACCCTCTTTCTTGCTTCTAGGGCTTAAGGTCCTGCATACATTTAAAATATACACAAATAAATAAATGAATGTATTTTTCTCCCAGGTGTCACTTTCCCTGAGCTGAGAACTGCAGCAAGCACTCGGGTGGGCACAGCTGCCTTTAGTGTTGCCCTTGTGCTGCCCGGAGGGGAATCCGGGGCTGCCAAAGCCAGGCAAGTGATGGCAGCCATCCCACTGCCCAACTGCTGCCTCCAAACCAAACCCCTGTCCCGCACTGCTGGGCCACCAGCCTTCCTGCACCTCTCAGATACCCCCAACTGCATTTTTATTTTATTAGGGAAGGACTTGGAGAATAAATGTAAAGAGGAACATACCACCCACACCTTCTCTGCATCCTCCTCTTCCCAGCCTTGTTCAAAAGCCCTGTGAAATGATTTTTAGGCTTCTGTGAGTGTAGATATTCATCAAAAATGTCACCTTCACCAAGCAGTTTCAGCTTGTTTCAGGGCTTCCTCATAGAAATTTCCACAGTGAATGGCTCCACTGGCAGCAGCTTAATTGACTGCAGTGGAAGAGGATTTACACTTTTAAAGACCTCTCCCTTTCTTTATTTCTTTGAATCTTTGTCAAAGTAATGTGAAGTTATCTTAGAAGAACTGGGGGTATTGGCTTTTAATACCGAGAAATAAGTAATGAAATATTTGTTCACAGAGTTTTAGCTTGTGTGTTTATTTTTCAATTCTCCAAATTTCCAGTCTCCCTTGACGGTCTCCCAGGGTGAGCAGAGCCTACAGTTAAAGGCTTGTTGAAGAAGTGAAAACACAAAATTTTTAACATAAGTGGTTTTATCACTTCTGTTTGCCAGATATTTTATTAAGTGTTAGGAAAATAAGCAAATCAAACCTCCCACTGGTTTTATTATAAATAGATCAGGCACTTGAAGCCCTCCAGTTGTTTGCAATTTGTTTCACAAAAAGTAATCTGCCTTTCAATTCTGATGTTCTTCTGCATAGTAATGGAGGAGGTAGGTACAACCCTTTAGTCCTGATTTGTACTTTGGTCTTTAGATCCACCTTCTTCCTTCTACATGAGTCACTTGCGGCAGCTGAGAGAGATTTCTCCCTCTCTGTGCATGAAGGAGGAGTTGCATGATATGTCTTCAGCAGCTTTTGGAGGAGAAGCCACCCCCCTGGGCAACCCCTCCTCCAGCAGCCACCTATGTCCCTGGTCCCCCTACGTATCATTTCATCCCTGTGCTATTCCTGGCCTCATCTGAGCTGAGATTCCTATAAACACTATGTCCTGCAGGCTTTTCAGGAGGCTTTTCTTTCCAGCTCAATGGCAGAGGAAAGATGATGTTTTCAATCCCCTTTGACTGCAGGCTCTCTCATAGTCCCCCAGGGAGGTAAACAGTAGAGGCTGTTTATTAACAGAGGATCCAAGTGCAAAAAAGCTGCAGAAAGCAAACTGGAGTGAGGCATTCACTGAATGAGCCATGATAATCCTGCCTAAAAAACTGGTTTTGTAGAAAATAGAAGCCAAAAGCAGCAAAAAGAACTGTGTAGGTAAGCAGTTAGAAACAGTCAGAGAAATACAGTATTTCCTTATTTTACATGTTGGTTGCTCATTTTTATGTTATCAGCCTGGGAATACAGCACTCCCATTAGGGTAAGTGGTATCAGGCTGCTTTTATGGCATAGTTTTTTGGGTACTCTGATTTGGTGAGAATTTGAGCTACTGCTTATGTACCCTGCTTGTATAAGAATTTCCTGGCTAGCTAAGGTAATTCCTTTGCTTTTAAAAACCCTCCTTTTCCCCACTCCCTCGGGGAAGAACCTTGACCTCTCAAGGAGGCAGCAAGGTCAGCGTGCCCCAGGAGGGTCCCAGCGGGCTCCCACTCCGCACCCCTCTGGCTTTGCCTGTGAACGTGCCCAAGCCCAGAGGTGGGTGGCAGGAGACATTGGGCACTGAAGGAGTCAGAAATAAAGTTAGGCAGAGGAAGTTCAAAAATAGACAAGCTTTTCCTGTAAGTCTGAGTTATTTATTTAATTTGTTGCTGTTGGTTTGGGTTTAGGAACTTCCCTCCCCCCCCTAAGTGATAGGGAAACAGGGAAAAGGAAAACTTTGGGAAACAGGCAAGGGAACAAAAAATCTTTCAGAGCAAATGCAGGGGGAAAAGAGAAGGATTTAAGAGGACCAACACCGAGGATAAAACCTTCCCCTAGATACTCATCAGATTTAATTCTGAAGAAAGAACAGAAACCAAGACAGCTGGAAAACTTCCTTCCTCTTCTACCCAGGCTTTCAGCACTGTCATTTGCAGCTGGGTCCCTGTAGCCCTTCCTGGTGCACACCCCAGGGCTGGGGTTGCTGTGACACCCTAAGTGGTAGGACCTGGGCTCCCTGCTCCCAGAAAACCACATAGCCCTGTTGCCTTGGAACCCATTCAGTGCTGTGCTCTGCTTTCCCTGACCCCACCAGCTGCTGCCATCCTACCCCTTAGGATCCAGCCACAGCCCCTCAGCTCCACGGAGCGGTGAAGAGCCGGACACAGGCAGGATTTCAACAGCAGAGGCTGAGGGGAGAGGAAGCAAGTACAAAGGAAAGCAAATCAAACTGGTGTAATGCTGACAAAGGGTGCATCTACACTGCCAAGAGCTCCTGCAGTGTGGTGTCACCTCCTGGCTTTACTTACTTTAGTGATCAGGAGCTTCACTCAGCTGTAAACCCCCAGGAGAGACACAGAATAATTACTGTTTGATGTATGTGTAACTGTCACCAGGATCAAATCAGCATCTATTTCACCTGGAAAGTGGAAAACCCCCTTACCAACACTGCTGTCTGCATACACCCCTGCATTACTCACATGGAACTGTCAGAATGATTTTCAGGGAAGTCTGATGAGATGCACAACAATAACAGGTTATTTTATCAGTGGATTTCACCTGAGGATCTCAGAGTATTTTATATCACCTCTTGTCAGCTTGACAAACTCCTTTAAATGCTCTCCCCATGCCAAAGGTGGGGATGGAGATGCCAGAGAGACACAGAGTGGCTGTTTTAGGGCAGCAAGTGAGATGCTGGGTGCCAGGCTCTAACTTCCATACATAGCTTGAGCCCTGGCAGGAACATTCTGGGGTAACCCTCCTGGCATGCGTGCCCCTGCTTGGGGCCAGACACAGCCCCTCTCCTGGAGCAATAGCTGGCATCATGATCAGTGTGTGCTTAGCAAGTTAATTAGCAAAGGAAAGAGAGAAACTTCCCCAAGCCTGTCCCCAGCAGCAACTCTAGTGAATTCCACTTTTTTCACCACAAAAAGGGGCATAATCCAGAGAGGGAACATCACCTGTCCCCTGTTGCACAAGCCAACACTGTGAGGCCTGAGACCACTCAGCTCCTGCTACCTCCACCAGCAGCACTGCTCAGTGAGCTACTCACCTCAGACCCTGCCCTTCACCCTTGTAAGATGTTGTTTGGTGTGTTCCCAGTTTCCCCATGACTCTGTAGTATCTGCTGCCTGTCAGTGACACTGTGGAAGAGGCTCACATTCTGAGGTCTCACCTCACTTTTCACAGCCATAAAAGGGAAATCAAAATGTTTAAATTTGAATGCTTTGAAGTTTTGCAGAATAAACAAACTTCTTCACGAAGATTGCAAGGGGAAAAAAATTCACAGAATCTCCGTAAGACATAATAAATCTGGCATCTATTGCACTATCTGTGCATCCATGGCAAATAATACATTAAAGATCTGAAAACAAAATGTTTGGGGACACCATGTAACTAAAAAACAGGGAATCAGTTTTGATATCTTGGAAGGCAACCGAAGCATCCAAGGCACATGTAAAGATGGGATCAAAAGCTACTGAGAGAGCTGAAGGAATTGTAGAGGCATGACATTAATGGAATTCACTTTAAAGGCTCCTAAACTGGAAACATTTCTTATATAATGAGAGCTGTTTTCATGTGGGATGCCCTTGGAGGCCTGAAGTGACTGTAAATGTGTACTTACAGAGTGTTATGGGCCTTCCATGCTGTAGAGAAAAAGGGTGTGAAAAATGGAAATATGTTTGGTGTGGAGGCAGCTTTGGGCCATTTGTTTGTACTCTGTCTGAATTCCTTGCTGGCCTTGTTTCTAAATCATCATTATCACAGATCCCCCAACAGCTGAGTGATTTCCAATGGAAAAATGTCAATGCAGGCAATGTGTAAGGAAAACACCCTCATACATTAGGCAGATCTCTCAGGCATGCCTTCTTCTAAACAAGTACTGGATGAAACTACAGCTCAAATGGATGGATTTAGATGCAGTTTCCAGCCACTTCTTAAACCTTTCTTGGATAGCTGGTTAAATGAGATTTAGATAAGGCTAAGGCTGAAATGTGTTGCTGTCAAGGGAAAACATCCACACACACATTATAAATGATTGACTTGGGGAGACATTGCTCACTTTTGTTTGGATTGTGTCTCAGCACATACCAAAATCCTGGCAAAAATTTTTCAGCTGGCCTGTGCTGTTACACTTAGGGTTACACTCAGCTGCTGGGATCAAGCACTCCTGAACACCCAGGGATGGTGGTATCTGCTGTAAGTCATTTGGGTAGGGAACTTCTCGCCTACTTTTAGCCCCTTGGGGTTGAGCATCACAGAGTTGTAACAGTTCACCTTCCAACTCCAGCCAAAGGATGCAGCAAGGAGCTGAAGAAGGAGGAAGCAGCCTGTGCCACATGAGGAATCTGAGGCAGAGTGACCTAATTGTACCACTGAACATCCTACCCCTGGAGCCTACTGATTAGTTCAACCACTGATTATTCCTTTTCCTCTAATCCCTGTTTAAAATATCCTGGGCCAAATACTAAGACAGATGGGACCTGTTCCTGTCAGGACTGAGCACACCTGCAGCATGGAGAGGAGAGCTGTCAGTGACACAGGGAGCACCTCAGTTGGCCTCACGTGCCCTCTGCCACACGTCCTCATTCCTGGTGTTTCAGAGCTCGTTGCCCTCTCTGGTGAGATGATGCATAGGGCCCTTGGTGCTCTGTGCTCCAGCCTTGGTGTCCAAGGAGAACAAGGGGAAGACCACTTTTGGGAAAGTCACCACTTCAGTCATCTACTGACCCACTAATTTTTTTTTTCTGGAAAAAAAATCAATAAATATTTTGCAAGACCTGGGACACAGAGACAATAAAGTTTGGAATCTGCAAGTTTTGAGCAGATGTGTTTTTCATATTTAGGTGTAACTTCCCCCAAAGAGTCTGACTTACCTCTTGCCCCCTTGTGAATGAGGACTCTTGAAGCCTACCTAATGGGAATTGGAGCGATGAAGCTGAGGGAAAAAAAGACATTTAAGTAAACAAAGGCTTTTTCATTTTTAATGAAAGCCCCAACTGTCCCACTGGCAAACCTGGTGCTGGTGGAGGGCAAGGGGAGCCTAGCTGGTGGTGTGGGTGCTGCAGTCACCCCATCCCACCCCGTTGTTTGGGGTCAGTGGGGTCAGAGGGTGGCTGTGGGCCTGCGGGGCTGACTCTCTGATGTGGGCTCTCAATGTGGGCTGGAAGGTGGCAGAACAGGAGGCTTGTGCCCATGGCAGCTGCTCCCTGCATTGCCATGGCAACACATCTGTTTCCTCCATTTCCCCATTCCTGCCAAGGGAAAGCCCCAGCCCTTCTGGCGTCAACACAAGCCCAAGAGAAATCCAAGTCCCAACAAAACACCCTTTCACCGGTCCCTCGCTGCCCAGGCCAGAGCCCTCTCTTCAATGACTGTAAAAGCCTTTACTCTGTCATGGACAGAACATTCTCTTACAAAGAGTTTGCCTTGCTGCTGCAGCCCTCTTTTTGAAAAAGCACTGTAACCCCATAGCCATCGGAGCATCAGGGCCAGCAGAACTCCAGCACCCCTCCCCACCCTGGCTATCACAGGATGCAGCAACCCCCTGCCTCATCATCTCACTTTTTTCCAGGCCTGCAAGATTTTATTTGCCCCCCTTAGAGGGTTGATAAGCACCGAATTATCTTTTCAGGTCCTTTTCACAGGTTTCCCACCAAAAAATCTTTTGCTTTGCGAGATTTATGCCAAAGCTCCACTTGCAGCAGGTACAAGCTCAAGCTCCTGTTGATGCACAAGTTGGTCACTCACCAAGTCCTAGCCTCACTTCTCTGAAGAAAACAACTATAAGTAATTGGGTGCTCACAGGAGAGTGTAGGTTATGGTGCTAAGGAAAGAGTCCCAGAGCTCTGGAGGAGCTGTGAACAGCACAGGTACTGTGGAAGAGCTGGATCATTGACGCTCAAGGTGCCTGGATGCTGGTGCTGGCAGGGATGAGCCCCTTGTGCTGCTGGTTTCTGATAACAGATGCTATCAGCAGTTTGGAAGCAGCACCTTCCCACTTTCACAACCTCTGCAGAAATACTTGCTGGAAAAGGCAAAGCAGGTGCTCAGCAGTTCCTCTGGCAGTTCATCAGGGTATCCATGCCGAGCTCCTGGGAGGGGCCGCTTGGGCAGGAGGAACCAGCACTACCTGCTTGGCCAATCCAGCCCTGAACTGGCAGGACCACTTGGTTGCTCTTCCACTGTGCAAGTGCCAGGCCTTGCAAAGCCATTTCCATCAGCTCAGATAGTTTTCTTGTCTATTCTACTGATTCATGCCCCTGATAAGCTCTCCAGTTTGAAAAAACTGTCCAGGCCCTTGGCTTTGTGGAAGCTTTCAGCTCATTGAAGCCGTAGGGGTAAAATCCCCCCCAAAGGTTAGGCTGTGTTTCCGAGGAGCATTGTAGCCACCATCTAGGGGCACAACTGTGATGGGATTCACTTACCATGTCTTACCCCACCCAGAGTCCACGTGTGGGTTGTGACGTGCTGCTGGCAACAGTGAGAAGGGTCAGTGTTTCCAAAATGACACAGGTGGCACACTGAGACCTTGCAGTGAGGATGTAGCAATAGATTTCTTATATTTAAAGAAAATAATAAATTCTATCCTTTTGAGGCTGTCAGTCCTCCTCAGCACATCTAGCACAGAGATGCTGCAGTCAAGTGGGCTAATAAACTGCCTTATGGGTAGCATCACCTTCAAAACACAGGCGAGAAGTGCTCTGCTACTTCCAGCTGACTTGCATCCAACCACAGTAAGGCTGCTCCTCTCACTCTGCACCCCTGCATTGCAGAGGATCACGTGCCTTGGGAGAGGGACAAATTGGTAAATGAGATCACAAGTCTCCCAAGCACTAATCCTGCCTGTATTTGCTCCTCCACTCCAGCTTCCCAAAGTTACTCTTTGCTGAGAGTATTGCTCTGTGGTTTTGTTTGCAACTTGTTCTGAACTTGTAAAAATCTCATCTAGCTCCTAGCTGTAGCCAACAACTTGATCCTCAGGGTAACCTTGTGACTGTACTCAAGTTTTGTGCTACTTAAACTACTTTCTTCTCTCTGCTCACAGCAAGGAAACAGGATGCCAGAGCTTTGCTAAAATATTTTACTAAATAAATAGAACTGCAGGCAGTCTCCACAAGCCAGTCCAACAGTGCCACATGACCCCAGCTGGCAAGAGACAAGGGTTACACTTAAATTCAATTTTAATTCAGAAAAACATCAACACTTATTTACCACAGTTCATAAAATTCATGTGACAAAATTCCTCTGACAGACAGTTTAGTAGCCCTCTAACTCCAGCAATGTAAAAGCACAATAAATCAAGTCAGCCTATGCTCCAGAGTATCATACCAGGCTGGCAGCAACACATGCCCTAGTAAGCGACTCCTTGCTGAAATCTCTGTGTACTCTGGGGCTCTTGGTGCATCTGTAAGTCCTAAATTCCCTTGCCACCTCTGTCTGGTTCCTGGGGGACCTTACAGTTGTCTGAAGTAGCTCAGGTCTGCCTTTTGTGTAATTGTGGCACTGTAAAGGGACATGGTCACACATGTCCCATTTGGCCCTTTGAGAGAGGTGTGGAAGGAAGCACCATCTTGTCACTACCATTCTCGATGTCCATGCCACTGCCACCTTGTCACAAGAAGGACATTGCTGGATGTGGTCCCCATACCCACTGCTTTAGGTGCATCTTCATAAGCTTGGCAGCAGGGGAGAGGATGGACTGATAAAATCATTCTTGACAGTAGAATGGTTCAAGCTTGCCTGCAATGTAGGTGTTTTACTCCACACCCCTGGGATCATACACCTTGCCAGTGCTGCCCATGGTGGTACCTGGGAATCTGGCCCTCACAAAAGCCACCAAAGCCCACTGCCCATGATTAATTCACTCCTTGAGGGTATTGTATTTTTGAAAACAACTTCTCTGCCAGCACAAGCTCCTTCAAACGTGTGCCTGGAGCCAGAGGACTGGAGCGAGGTCCTCATGCTGGTCTGGGCTTCCTTATGCGGAAACTCTGGGGCCACTGCCATCCACTGCATGTCTGCCAACCTCATGTTCCCCCATGACACACCAGCCTTCTCAATCCTAGTGGGAACAGGGCAGGTCCAGCCCAGATTTGTCCCTCGCGTCCTCTGCACCCAGTGTTACAGACGAGCATGATGATGGGCAGCCCATGTGATGGAAATCGGGAGCTGAGCCTGCTGCGCCAGGCACCTGTGGGTGGAGGTGGACCTGCAGAGAGCTGCTGTGCTGAGCTGCCCTGCCAGTGGGACACTGCCTGCATGCCCCTGCCCTGCCACTAAGGCAGTAGGGAAAAGGCTGAAGGGCTCATCCTCATCCTCTTGTCAGACCCCTTCCTGCCTCCATGCTCCTGCAGTGTTCCCAGCCTTTGCCTGTGGGCCATTGCTCCCTGCTCCTCATGGAGAAGGAGGCAGCAGGGGGGAGACCTACACCCTTGGTATGAGGGGTACTTCTGAGGCAATCACAGAGGAAAAATAAGAAAACCAGAAACTGTTTTTTCATCTGATTCTTCAGGGCTTCATGTACGCCCCAAAGGAGAAAAGAGGACAGACATGCAATTCTTTTACCAAAGCATATGATGCATTTCTCAAATGCAATTTATGAAGACATACAAACAAACAGTCATGGCTACAGGGACTCTCCCGTAGCTATTTGGCATGAAGTGAAGGACACACTGGCCCTAGCACTGCTGCCTGCTGGCACAGAGAGGACCTAGCTGCTGGTGAGGTTGTGCCCTGGCAGTCTCCTGAGCACAGTACCTGCTCCAGTTAAATCCCACTCCCATGCATACATGTTCAGGAAACTGAAAGAAGAGGTTTTCAGGGCTCAGCTACCTCAGGTCATGAAGTTCTCCTACTACCAGCACTCTCAATAAGCAGTGTGACATCTGCTCCAGCAGCTGACACTGCCACAGGGATCCTTGTGGTGGTTACACCTGTGCCATGGTTCCCATCCCACTGGATGTGGCCCTGAGATGGTATCTGGTGGGCTGTGGGAAGGAGCAGCGCTGTGAGGAATGGACCAGCTTTCCCAGCCCTCCACATTTTCAAGAAGAACAGCATGGAGGTAAAAGCCTGCACTGTCTGCAAAGCTTCTTCAATTCTTCTGTGAGGCCCACCATGCCCCAGAGGCAGCATGTCCCCGTACCAGCTCCCTGCCAGGCCTTATCCAAAGGCAAAGCTGACTCAGGCTGCTGTGCTTACCACTCTCCTCCCTCCACTGGGACCACAAGCACCAGAGAGAAGTAATTCCTGCTCCATCTTGGCAGGACAGTGCTTCTTGGTATGAAACACCAAAACTGAAACACATTATTCCTTACAACTTAAAAGAAACAGATATGAGGAAAACATCCCACACCAAATGCAGGCAGCCCAACTGCCTTTGGAACACTCTCCAAATCTCTTCAGGAGATTTATAGGGGGGTATGTCAGATGCGAGGACTAACAGCACCATTTCCCTGGCAGTGCAGGCACATGACAGGGGGGAGGAAGGAACCCTCACACCCCTTGCTGCAGGCTGGCAGGGCTCCCAGAATCCCCCCAAGCCTTGGCAGAGCACAGGAACCAGAGCGGGGGAGCTGCTCCAGCAGGAATGGCTTTTTTCCTGGCCATTTTGCTGGCTGTTGGAGTCAGGGAATGGAAGGAGGTGCACAGGAAGCAAGACCATGCAGCTGTAAAGCCTGTCAAGTGTAACGATGTTTTTTTAAGCATATTTTCTTGATTACCCTCCCAAGGGACCAAACCCAAAAGATGGTTCTATTTGATTTTTAGGTAACCCAGAAACAAAGTGTTTCCCAAACAAATAATCACATTGCAGTCTGATAATGGTCATTATTACAAAAGAGCGTTTTATTTCTGGTTTTTTCTGGGTGTACTATATTGCAATGTAACACTATGCAGGTCTATTATCATATTAAGATTCTTGCTACAGAATTAAGTTTGTCCATTTGGTCAAATTTCAGAGTTTTTTCTTGGCATTCCTACAGGACTTGTCACCACTTAAGCACATGAATTACTGAAGTGCCAGAAAAGGGTTATAAGACTTGGAGCTCTTCAATCAGAATTTGCAAAAGTTGTTGGGCTGGCTGGATGCACGAGGTCAGCACAAACATCCATTCTAATTTTGACCAAGGGGAAGATGCACATCTCCAGATTCTGATCACAAGTAGATTTGCTTGTCAGGGTCAATGTACTAGGAAGGTTGTCTTCTTACTTTTGATACAATCTTTGTCATCTCTAATTCCATTACCAAGTAAGATTTTTACTATTTTTGAGCAATAATGAAAAAATGCCTTGCTTAAATTCTGGAGCTGTCATACTTTTTAGGCACCTGATTAATATAAGTAGTTATACAAACTCTTTGTATATATACAAACCATGCTAAAGTATTGTCCACAAAATGTCCATCCATTCTAAGTCAAATACTATTGGTCACAGAAAAGTCTAGTATGAATTGCATGTGAATATACATATGAGCAGTACATGATTCACTGAGCAAATATGGCACTTTTACATATTTTCCTGGATGTCATAGAGAATTAGGAAACAATCTTCCCTCAGCTGACTCATTTCTAAGTTATTGTAATATGGGTTTGGAAAATACACCCCAGACTAGATAGTAAGAAGTTTAGAAAAGTCAACAGTGCAGCTACCTGAGTTTGTTTCATTAAGAAATTAACAGTAATGTGATATTTTATCATCCACTGTGAGCCTGAGGGTTGTCTGCTCACAAAAGCCAAGCTGCCTAACCCTGCTCTACACAAAACAGCACAGTTCTCCAAGCACGTGGCTCGGCAAGACGAGGAACTGACCTAGCACCTCCAAAGGGACTTGACCCACCTTCTCCTTGTACAGACCCTCACTGCAGAGTCCTGTCCCCTTGTTACTCCCATCCTAGCATCCATCCAATCCTTTAGAGAGCTGATCCAGCAGAAAATTAGTACATTTTTTAGACTGGCATAGTTTTCTGCTGGCTTAAAAAGTTGATTTGTCCTGTGGAGGGATCAGACCAGCACCAGACCTGTAAAGGTACATGAGAAGCAGCTGGAACATGGTGGCAGGAATAGGGAGCATGGGAGGAAGAAGGAGCTGCCCCTTTTTGGTGACAGTGAGCTGTCAGACTGATGAAGCTGTCTCAGCTAACCAAACCCTTGGAGAAGATACAGTTATTAGTGTGAAAGTGCTTAGACCGGTATAGTTTATTCCTAGCAAAGAATAAAGATATGCCAGCACAAGGCACTTTATACTCATGTAACTGTGTCCACATGAGGGGTTGCACTGGTATAAATATAATCAGTAACAAACAAAACCTCCACATCCCCTAAGTGATGTATTTACAAATATGGCATAGAACAAGCCTCCAACCTTCAGTTATGAGGTGTGCACAACTTCCATTCAGAAACCAGACCACAAACTACACATGAAACAACATTAGACACAAAATAAATTAGGGATTTAAAATGCTACATCTAGGAATATAAAGACCTTTTAAAAAACTTTAACTGTAATCCCATATTTAAAATCTAAATAAGAGAACTATACAGCTCCACCAATTACTTGGACATTTCAAACAGTTTACATTCATCAGGGACAACAGCACTTTGGTTTATATAATTAGGTTAATATGAGCAATGAAATGTTTCTCTTCCTCACGTAACATCAAAGTGAAATACATTTAGAATATATATACTGCCAAGCTGTTCCAGTAAGTGCATTCCACACACGAGTAAGGGTAGCTTTTGCAACAGCGACATCAGTTATAGGTCTTCAATAGAACTGAATCAAACCTCTTCAAAAATTGATTTGATTCCTTCGTGCCTGACCCATTAATCACATGGATCTTCTCCAGAACACAGCCAAACACAAAAAATAAGTCTGAACTAGTACTGTGGCAAGCCCACACACCAGACTGCATAGCACACCCCAGATTAATGAGGAAGTTCTCATTGTAGTTTGTCTCCCCACCTTTATAAGTCATACTCTTAAACCAGCTGTATGCTTTTGCATCAAGCTCAAGAACTCAGATTAACTGTAGCTCAAGACACACAATGGCAGTTAGAAAACATTTAAGAGCAACCAATCTGACAACTGTCAAATATTTTACATAAATTTAAACAATCAGCAACTCAACCTCTGCAATTTATGAACAGCATTGCCTCCTACAGAAATACTTATTCCTAGATATTCTTGTGAAACATTTATCCAGTGCCTGCATCTGACTCAAATATGTGTCAGCAAAATATTTTACTACTTTGATTATCTTAAATTAGCTTGTGAGCAGCACATCCCTTTCAAACCTGACTAAAAGAAATCAAATGGCTGGATTAAATAAATGTGCTGAACATGGCTTCAGAGAGTCAAGTTCCCTACCTGATGCACAATCATTGGAGATTACATTATTTTAAAGAGCAGACTTCCAACTGCATGATTTCCAATTTAATTACTCTCTGGGAGATGAAAACATAGCCTTCATCACTGTCCTTGGGTAGGCTGGGTAGGCTGAGACTTGTGAGAAATTAATGTATTCATTTAATCTCATTTTTGCAAATCTGCAAATATTCCTGTGCTAAGCTTGGTTTTATGCTACCCAAGCTCAATTAAGGAGCACATCAGAGGCTATTTCCTTGCCAGAAGCTTTACAAACTAAGCACAATTGCGCTGTTTCTGGATCCCATTCCTAGAAGGTGCCAAACAATTTGGTGGGGAAGTGGGCTGAGGGGGCAGAGGGCACTTTCTCTCTTGCAGCACAGGGTGTTTAGGGGAGGATGGGGTTTTTCAAGACAGCATTTCATCTTGCTGAGTTGACATTTCCAATAGGGTGAGTTCATTGCTCCCCTTCCACTCAAGTTAGTAGGAAATGGGCAGTCACATCCCGTTGCACTGCTTGGAAAACCTTCAACGTGAGTCACTTTGGTCCCGATTCCGCTGTGAACTGTGACTTTACTCTTCCTGGACCCGAGAGGAAATTGCAGTGAGTGCCTCCTGCTCAGTGCAGTGTGTGAATGGGCAGCCAGACTGAATTGCCAAAAGGCCCTGAAGGAGTTCTGCATGCCCCCTCTCACCTGTTAAAACATATGAAGAACCTTTTCTACTTGCTTTGACCATCTGAGAAAACCCTGTTGAAAGTAAAAAGGGATTGTCAGCCTATATTTGTTCTTGTTAGATGTTGAACACCTTCTACTGCCACTGAAGAGGAAACAAGGCATTCAACAACTGCAGCACCACCTGTTGAAAACCATGTCCTAAGGGATTAACAATAACCAGGAAGACAATATAATCATCTGTTACAAACTATGCAACCCAAAGCATACATCTTAAACACAGTTTCCCTGGTGGGATTAGGAAATTGAAAGAAAAACCAGCAGACAAAATCATTTACTTTTACCAGTAAAAATTAAGTTAGAGATGCCCTTGTTCTCAGGGCAAAACAAACTTAAAAATATCTTAAAACAGTGAAAAAATATGAGAAAATTTTATTTAAAAATATATGTAGTCCTTACTCCAAATTTGTTTGTACAGAAAGGATTTGAAAAAGAAAAAAATAATGACAAATTAAATGCATATTCAGAGTATGCATTCTCTAGAGTGTTTTTGGTAGAAGTGTTATTTCTGTAAAACTGAGCAAGAAGTTATTCAGCTTTCATTTGCTCCCTGACATCAGAAGGCAAAGTTTCAAACAAGTTGTCCTCTACAGTAAAACCAGTCCTCTTCAGAGCTCTACACTCACCGAGCTCAGGTGGAAGGATTTCAAAATGATTGCCTTTAATATCCAAGTAGGAGAGCAATGTCAAATTACCAATTTTAGGTGAAAGGACTGACAAGTTATTTTTCCCAATTTTCAGAGTCTTAAGTTTTTTGCAAAAGTATAGTTCATCTGGCACGCTCTCCACTTTGTTGCAAGTAATGGAAAAGTATTGTAAACTCTGCAGAACTCCGATTTCAGGCGGGATAAAGCGAATGTCATTGTAAGACAAATCCAAGTATCTGATTTTGTTGCATAGGAATAGGTGGGACGGAAGAACCTCTATTTTGTTATGGCTGAAGGAAAGCCGCTCTAGACTGGTGAGTTTCTTTATATGCTCTGGGATGTAGGTTATACTGTTGTACCACAGCTTTAGAATTGTCAATTTTCGCAGATGTTGAAAACTTACTATTTCTTCAATGGATTTGAGGTTATTTTCCTTTAGATCCAATTCCTGAAGACTGAGAAGGCTGAAGACTGCATGAGGTATGCGCTCTAAATCACAATGAACCAATTCCAGCTGTGTCAGGTTGACCATCTTCTTCAGGTTGTTGAGCATCACTAACTTAGTGCCATCATTATGGATACACAGTTTTTGCAGGTGACTTGAAACATCGACTGCAGATTGTGGGATTTTGGACAAATTACTTTTTATGTGAAGAACTTTTAGGCTTTTAAGCTCCCTAAAAGACTCCAGTGTAATGTTTTTAGAAATATCGTGACTTAGGGAGCCAATTAAATAAAGCTCTTCCAAATTTCTGAGGCCATACATCCAGTGTGGAAGTTCTCTGATGTCATCAAACTTGACGCTCAAGATCTTGAGATTCTCCTTCAGAAAAGCCAAGGCGGCACCGTGGATCTTCACAGAGCACTGGTGCAATGAGAGCTCCTGGAGATTATCCAACTGTGCAATGGTTGCTGGTATCATTACATTATTAATTATTTCAAGTTTTAAAGACTGCAGCTCAGTAATTTCAAATACTGTATCTGGTAGTCCAGAAAGCATGAAAAGTTGTAGCTCCAAATGGCTGTGGGAGTTTGTCTGTAGCCTCTGTCGCAGTTTATCTGCAGTCCACTCATTGTTTAGGTTCAGCTGTTTCAGCTTATTTTCACTGACTTCAGACAGAAAAACAGCAAAGCGCTTGGAGTAGAGAGGATCATACTGATCAATCATATGAAGCATAAAAGCAAAGTCATTCTTGACATCTGGGATATCATCAATTCCTGTCTCTTGCCGAACATACTCAAAAGAATATTCTTTCAGTGAACGGTAGAACAACCAGTACAGTGTATAAAGGCAAGTCAGGCCATAGATGCTTACAAAGCACAGGTAGCAGTAAGAAAGCTTAGAGAACAGATGTGCCATTGTGTGATTACAGCAAAAATTCTTGTATCCTGTCATGTCTTCAATATCAACGTTACAGACTACTGTAAAATTAACTTCTGAGACAAGTGCTGTGTTGTAAGCAATAATAATAAGGAATTTAATTACCTTAAGTACAGTCTGGCGAACATACATGACATAGAGTATATCACCCTCCTCAACATGCAGTCGAAATTTCTTCACCTTTTCAAACAGTGCTTTGGCCTGTTCACCTTCTTTTTTATCTAATGCCCCAGGTGTTCCCTTATCCACAACTAACTTCTCAGGGATTGATTTTAAAGACTGCGTCTTGACCAAAGTGCCTTCAGTGCTTGGCTGACTAGTATTAGACTTGCTGATGTTGTTCTTCCTGTTATCCTTCTCTTCAGAGTCTTCCCCTGATACTTCAGATAAAGCTCTTGTTGTCCAGGGAGAATCAAAACATTTGCCAAGTATTGAAATGAAGTGTTCAATTTTGGAGCTTGATCCAGGGAATTTGAACCAAAAGTTACTACACAGCATGAAGACCAGTGTGTGTATAAGGACAAGGTAAGGGAAGTACTTGGCATACCAGTGCAGGGCCCGTTCATAGCACACCTGATTTATAAAGCTGTATTGCTGAAGGTCCAAATCAGTCTTGAGTCCTTTCATTTCAACTGTAGCTGGAGGGGTGGATGGCTTCGGTGGTGGAAGGGGAGTGGTATCAGGGATTGTGTTAAACGCATTTGAACTATTAGATTGGTTCTGGCAAGGCTGGACGCGCTTTGGAAGGCATATTATCTTGTCTTGCATGACCTGGAACACACAAAAAGGTATCTTTTGAACTGATGTACAAACAATGGTAGCAGCATCAATGGGTACCTGTCCTTGGAGTTCCTCCAGCTGCCAGGCATTCCTCCCCACAGCCTGCTACTTGGTCCCACAGGCTGTGCTAGTATTATTCTCAACAAGACACTTGTTCTATATGCCAAGAACTAGGCCCCCCCTTTCTATCTATGGTTAGCCTTCCATAATTTGAATAAGAGGGCACTGAGACAATCCAGAAAAAGGAGAAATGTAGGGAATGCTTCCAGAAAAGACCAGGGATCTTCTGCACTGCTCTCCCCAGAGACAGACTGTTACTGCCAGGTGTATGGACCCTGGCTACAAAATGTTCAGAGATAGCTTAGGCTTGAAAGCAGCACAACTGCATTCATGTGGCTGTACTCTCACACTGTGATGTCTTATCACACCAAAAATGGCTGACAAAGGGCTAATGTGAGCATATCTGGCCTGGGACATTAATAATCTTCAGTCTTCATAAAGACAGATAAGGACAGTCCTTTAAAGGCATTTGTGTGTGCATAGACAAATTTTATTTAGTTTCTCACACATGTACATAGAGTCGTTATAAAATCATAGAATGATCTGGGTTGGAAGGGACCTTAAAGATCATCAACTTCAAACATCCTGCCATGGGCAGGGACACCTTCCACTAGACCAGGTTGCTCAGAGCCTCATCCAGCCTGGCCTCAGACACTCCCAGGGATGGGGCATCCACAACTTCAACCTGTTTCAGTGCCTCATCATCCTCACAGTGAAGAATTTCTTCCTATATCTAATCTAAACCTACCCTCTTTCAGCTAAAAGCCCTTTCCCCTTGTTCTATCATTACACGCCCTTGTCAAAAGTCCCTTTCTATGGGGAGCTTCTGTAGGATGGAATATACACCTCAGGGAAAAAACGTAGCTCTGTTCCTGAGGCTGTCTACAATTAAAAAAAAAAAGCAATTTTCTTAATTTGGGGTGGTCATCCATGTTGACAGATGGAGTTCAGAGTGCCTTAGAGACCAATCACCTTTGGTTTAATTTGGGATAACAGTTCTGAGTTCAATGCAAGGCTCCCTATAAGTCAGAATTTAAAATGCTAATCTGCATGATAAACCAAGGAACTCTCTTACTTGCCCTGAATGACTAACTGGGATTAGCCCAAACTAAGAACGTGGGTGTAGTGTAGATATACTCTTTGATATCATGGCTATTGCAAGCAATAAAAATAAGGTATGCAACAAGAGCTACCAAAATCAGATGATCCTTGATGATCCACCCTGGTGTAGGGAGAGGCTGAGATAAGACCACATGTGTTTTGAACAACATCAGTGCCATAACTGTTGGCACATCAAAAACTTCTGTAGTTAATCTATGTCTGTAAATGCTACTGTGATATACACCCTTACTTATATCCTGGATTTATGTATCTCACAGTAAGTTGAAAAAAAAAAATTGTCTATTATTTCAGTCTTTCCACACATCATTTTCCACTGTGCTTCCTCCAATCAAGTGGGCAAACTTAAAACAGCTAACAGATATAACAGATGATTTACTTTGTGTGGTTAAGCAAATACTTATCTACTAATGCAAAATTCAGCTCTATATAAAGAGATTTTTAAACATGAATGTTGTGTCAACTGAAAATACTTGAGAATGGAGAATACAGGCAAAACTACAGTTGATTTCATGTGAAATTTGAGAGACAGTACATCTAAATCCTAGGCCATGTAAGTAAGCAAATTCCTCTGAAATAAGAGCTCTGTCAATGTGTCCCTTTAAGTCCATTTCAAAGTCATGCCAAGAAACGTGAGATTCATGTTTGAGCCAGTACTATATTTTTGTGGAGTCATCCCAAACAGTATTTTTCATTTCTTTTCTGCTTTTGGCTCTTTAGCAAAATGTAACTAACAGTGACTGACAGTAATGTCAATTGTTTATGTGTAAGCATCCTCAGAGATGTTTTGGAATGGAAGAGATATAATATTAGCTGTGGGTGGTGTTAATAAAATCAGCACAATAATTTCAAATCCCTTTAAAGCATAATGACAGAAATATTAACATTTGCAAAATAAAGAAAAACAGGAATTACAAAATTACATTTTTGAAACTTTCAAACAGCAAAATGGTAACAAATAAGAACTGAAGCTGACAATCTGTTCTGTTACACCAAAGTGAGGTGAAAACAGCGATCCAGACACCGGCCAAACCAACAGCTCTTATCTTAGCTGGCACAGCTCCATTGACTCTAGTGCAACTCTGCTGATTCACAGCTGCTAAAAGTCTGGTCTGTGTTATTCGATGTTGCTACTTAAACAGCTTTAATCCTGGGACCAGCACATTTTTGCTTTGTTCATGGTGAGCCCAAGAGATAAAACAAATTGGGACACCGTCTTTCCAAGGCCCTTCCTCATTTGTGGTGTTTCTTTCAGCAGCCCCGAGAGCACCCACCACACCTCTGTCCCTTTGATTTACCTGTAACGTGCACCCAAACACTCCGATCATCAGCATGGCCACCGAGAGATAGTCCGTGAACACATCCCACCAGGGCTTCAGCACCCGGAACGCCGGCTGCTGCTCTGAGAACTGCCGGAACTCGGTCACAGGAATCATCGTCCTGCAAAAGAGCAAGGCCAGCTCAGTCTCCTGCAGCTCAGACCGCTCACGCTGTGCGAGCAAGTGAAAAAACCTTCTCTGTGAATGGAACTCCCAGGATGTGGCATAAAAGTTCCCAGCTACTGACACCCCACCTCAGAAGAGGGATGCTCATGCTGTCACTTATGCAGCTCTTGTGAGGAAGAGAGAGCCTGGGATCCCATCCGTGCAGGCAGGCAAATCCCTCTCTCTGTTGACTCCAGCCATCTCTGATGGGTCAGTGAGGCCTTCTGCACCCCTGAAAATCAGCCCATTCTATACACAGAGATGTTCAGCTTCATACACATTAGCCTTGATCTCAAAGGTCTGCCTGAAATGCTTGTCCTGCATTCAAACTTCACACACCCTTTTAGTTACCATGTTTCATTCACTTCAATTTTACTCATGGTGGTTTCAGGAATGCTTTGGAATATTTTTGTGCATACTCACTGCAATTTTAAATCTACTATGTTTTGAGTGCAAGTTCCTAAAGTGCTTTAGGTAACCAAAACTACAGGCAGATCAAGGGCTTTATCTTCACCTCAGATGTCTAGGCTTACATCATCATGTCCTCTGAAAAATCAGCTAACACATGAGCATGTACGGGCAAAGCAACTGATTTTAAAGCCTACAGCATGATGTGTAACTGAATCTCTGAGACCAACCAGTACTGAAACTCCCTAATAAGTTACAGTGGAAAGATAAATTCACATGGGAATGTAACAAAAATACTCCCAAGGGCACTTAACAAAATTTGTCCATTAACTAACATCATAAATGCTCACCACAATCACTTAATATCACAGTTTTACTGGAAGTCTATAATCCTGATTCAGCTGCACACTGGGACCCATTAACATGGTTTTGGTGACATCCATCTGTGTGCAGGCTTAGTGATAAGCACACACTTGCTGAGAGGCTGCCCAGGAACTTAAGGGATTCAGTTCATTCAGAGCCAGGGAACAGGAAGGGAATGATTCAAGCCCTAATGGCTGCAATTCATTGCAGGTGTACAGCCATCCTAAAGACTAATAACTGACTCCCACTAACTGTCCATACTTGTATGGAAGAATGCTCACTTTGGAACCTTCTCAGGGACTGCTGTGTCTCTGCCTGCCCAGCTGATCCTCAGAAGGTACTGTAGTCCCCAAAGGCATAAGATGAAGTCTGTAAATGAACTTGTGCTAGTAGCTAGGCTGGGGCTTTGCAGCTGAGTAGCATAAAAACTCTTGTTCCTTAGCCCCCTCTCCTTTTGCAACCCTTCCATGTTGCTTTAAGCACTACTTGGCCAGACAGGAGACACTCTCTCAGCCTCCTGTCCTTCTAAAGTCTGTCCTCAGGATGCAGGCTACGATCCCAGATAAAACTGCACACACCTCTTGCACAACTGGCAATCCCCAAGAGGAAGGCAGGCTGTCCCCCCACAGCACCTCCAGATTAACAGACCATCAGTGAAAATGACGGCAATGCAAGCCTGACTTCACACAGCCAGGTCAGAGACTTGGCAGCACCCTTGCCAACAGGCCTGAATTGCTGCAGCGCTGGTGGAGGAATGCAGCATTTACTATCAAATGGCAGGCAGCCAGGAACCACAGCTCTGCTTTTTGTGTGCTTGTCTTGCAAGTATTAGCATACATATCAGGGGAGATGCACCTCTACAGGAGAGAAAAGCTGGGGTAGCTGCTGGGACAAACCTTTGTTGCCTTTCACTCTTCTTTTATAAATACTGGTGGGAAAAGTGGATCTTAAGTACATGCCCAGCAATCCTGCAGCTAAATCTCTGCTGGCAGCTCCCAGTGGCACCTGAGCTGAAGAACATCATGCTCAATCTCTCTTCCATTCCCATATGCATTTCCACTGCCATTGGTAAGGAATTACCCTTCTCTTTTCCATTTCCATATAAAATGCAGGTGACTGAGTAGCTGCTGGTAAGCTTTCATTTTTTTTTTCCATCAAGCATTGAAAAACATCGAAAATTCTCAAAGAATTCCACTAACACAAATGTTAGCTAAACAGTTGCCATGCAACAGTCCTGCTCAAAGTTTTGTAACACATATACTACTGTTGGCTCAGGTTTTGAGGCCAGCTGGCTGACTGGAATGCCATCAGTACACCCAAGAATACCTATCAACAGATTGCTTTAAAACCATGACATTTACTTCCCAGCCCCGTAATAAAGGCTTAGGAGTGCTTTATCATATTCTGATGGCACAGCCTCTAGAGATCCCATTTGTAAGGGTTTTTTCAAAAGTATAAACAATTTGAGTGTCAGGTGAAGACAGAATTATGTTTCCTGCAGTGGAGATTCTTGACAAAGCACAAGTGCTCACATGCACGGAAACGTGTGGAGACCCAGGAGTGACTGGTTAGACACCCAAGTAACCGTGGATCTGAGCCACAGTGTTATGAAAGGCGTCAGCACTGAATCAGGGCAGTGCCTGACAGCAGATGTGACTGGAAATTATCTTGCAAATTACTGTGCAGGGACAGCTTTCAGACCAAAAAATCATTTGGCTGTTGTTTTTTACAGGTTTCACTATGTATTTTTAGGGGTCTTTGTTGTATTCTATTTTTGCTTTATTTCTCCTAAGTGATACATGGGGAATTTAGATGAAGGCAGATAGGTTCTAGTACCACAAACACATGCTGCCCTGATCCCTTGTTCCCTTCGGAGGCTGTTGTTTGCATAGCGTGACTCCTCATTAGTAGAGTGCACATACTGTTACCCGATTAATGGGCCAAGCCGAGGGAGAGCTGCACACAGAAAGCCTCTCTGAGCCATCCTAGAAAACCCATCTCTGGAGGTGGAAGGTTCACAGTCCAACACAAGACATCAAAACCCATCTAACGTTTTCCTACGTTGTTGTAAAAAGAAAACAAACGTTACTGAACGACAGCAATAGTACCGCACAGAAAGTAACAGTAAAAAAACCCAACAATGTCTACCAGCAGATGATATTTTTTAGCTTTAGGGCAAAAAGACATTCACAAGAAACTTTGCACGGCAATTGAATGTGAAGAAGTAGGAAAACCATTTTCCAACACTCACTGGAGGAACCCTATTGCCTCTCCCCTTCCTGTACTAAGAATCAAGGAAAATGCTGGAAAGAAGTGCAGAGCAGCCTAGGCTTACCAGCACTGCTGACATCTGCACACAGAGCAAAATGACACCAAGTCACTTTTCAGTTGTCTCCCACTTCCCTCTAGCATTTTTTCCATTCTGGCTTCTCCAGGGATGGAGAGGACATCTATTAGCAGCAACTCAGACCTCAGAAAAGACACAGCAGGTCCACCTGGCTCAGAGCAATCCTGAAAAATCCCTCCTGGCCATGTCCAGAGTCCAGCTCTTCCCCACTGCTGCACCCAAAGCTGCACGACTGGCAGACTCAAATAATCACACACAAACCAGGTCTGCACACAATAAAATGATTCAGTCAATCATTAATTTGAACAAATCAAGGGATGCTAAAAAGTCACACTGCAGTCCAAGTCACAGCACACCATTTACTGTAGGACAACATCTCTGGGACAGCACACCACTTACTGTAGTTTCTTATCTCTCCTTGTAACAAGGAGATAAAAGACAAGGAGTTCAACATTTCATCTGGTGAAAACTAAGACTGCATTACTAATTTCAGTTCACTCACATTCAAAATGTTATTTAATTGCACAATACATTATAGCTGAAATGGGGCATCTGACTTACTGTAAAATACTATTCTAACCTACTTTAGTAAATACTAGAGTTCAAAATATTGGATATTCTTTTCAATTAAAACCAGAACTTGTTCTTTTTTTTTCTCTTACATTTTTAATAATCCTCAGACCCTAGAGAAAAGAAAACGGTACATGAGATAAATCATCTGGTATTCAGCTACCAGAAGGAAATAAAAAAGGAACTTGGATTAAAAACCAGTTGTACTGTCTGTTAAGCAGTGCTGCAGAACAAAGCTGTGGGTTTGCCAAATTAAATAAAAAGAATAATAATAAAAAACCCAAACAGGAAAAAAAGCAGTAACAAAAAATCCCAAAACAAACAAAAAAAAAACCCCTCAAAAACATCGGAGGGGAGAGAAATTAGTAGGGATTCTTATTTTAGAATTTCTAAGAAATGTAGAAAACTTGGTGAGTGAAAATGAATATGTCCTAATAAGATGAAATACTTGAATCCAAGTACAAATGTGATACCTACTCCATCAGAAAACCCAACTACAGGAATCAGCTAATGCATGGGAGATTAGGAGTGCGACACAACAAATTAATGTGACCTAAAAGAGCAAAGGAGAATAAATAGATCCAAGTCAGGGGGGACAAAAGTATTGGAAACAAATTAAGACTTGATAAATCGAGAGATTGAATCAAAGGCTGATTGTGAAACGCCGCACCGTGGAGCAAAGCAGCCTCTCAGCAGTTGGTTTACATCAGAGGGAATAAAGGAAAGCAGTGAGGACAGTTTGGAAGTAACGATGGCTCTTGCCAGTGCAGCTAAAGAGAAAACCGAGGCACCAGACAATCCCTGTGATGTCCGCAGCAGAATACAAAGGAAATCAATTCCTGAACTTCCTGCCCACGGGGAGCTCCAGGCGGGGGGTTTGTGGGCCTGGGTGCCACCAGCCCGACCGCCACCAGCCACAGCAGCCAAGGGACCAGCGTGCCCTGCTGGCACTGCTCGCTGGCACAGCACAAAGCCCTGGGGACAAGCCCTGGCCTTGGCGTTATGCTTCACAGGTAGGCACTGTGAGGTGCTCACCGCAGCTTCGTGTCCACCGAGGAGCTGTGCCCTGCCTTGCAGCAGCACACAAGGGACCCCAGTCGGAGACAGGACACACAGTGCCAGATGGGTAAACACTTGGGGACATGGAGGGTGACACGCCCCCTCAATAAGCTGTATTCCTCTTGCGTCTTGAGACACTTCACAAAGCAAAGACATTATTGCTCAGAGAACTGCCCCTCTGGTACAACCCTGAACAAAGCTGCTTTTGGCTTGTAGCACCTTCCAGGCCCCAGGCTCCAGCTCTTGCTAGGTGACTGGTTACTATTTTTAAGCGGATTCTCATAGAGTCACTTCATTCATTTTATGGAGTGTAACTGTGTGGATTGGCAGCAGCCCTCAGGAGAATTAAAGGGTCATGCTGCTGGGGAGGGCTCCGCCACCAGTGAACAGCACCCGCCGCTCCCACTGCCCCACCTCAGCTTTCAAGGCACAGCCTGTAGAGACACGGCAAGTAAAAGCAGCACAGTGAGCAAAAAGAAGGGAATAACTGGGAGGCTCTGCCTTTCTCTCACCCAGGCAGGTCGGACAGCATGTGTTCCTCACTGAGGCAGAGTCCCAGCAGCTCCTGCCACTGCTCCCCACCATGACAAGCTGGCCTCCGGGCTGCCTGCGCTGTGCTGTCAGGAGAGCTGCCAGCTGCTTGGTCTTTCGTATCAGGGATCTACTGAAAGGAGAAAATGCTAGGCCAATCCTGCTCTCCTGGCTGTTTTAAACATACTGCATGTTAGGATAAATTATGAAATGCCTTTTGGGAATAGCGCTGCAAGGTCTCTGGGTTGGTTGCCATATATGATTTATTGCATATTCATCTTCATTAAAGCAACAGAGCACAGCTCGTATTTAACACAAAACAAACTTGGGACCTGGCAGCAGGGACTCAGCAGAGCCCAAGGGCTGTGGGCCACGTGTGCAGGGGCTGCACACCAGGGGGTTTTTACACAGGACAAGGCATTGCACACCCCAAACTCCAGAGTCCTTCACTGTAAACACTTGTTACTCTGCACAAATACCATAAAACCACTTTTCACGTGCTTTGTGCTGTTTGGCCTCAGCCAATGGGCCAGGAGGTGAAATTAAGCTGGAGTGCTTTTCAGCACAGGACCTGAGGCTCCACTGAAAAGCAGAATTTTACATTCCTGTTTTTACCTGCTTTGGAACTGAACACTGAGACAGTTAAATAAGCATGAGTAAGGGAGTTTTGCAGTCAGGTTGATAGTGATGTATTCTCAAAGAGGCTATTTAAACAAAGTCTCTGGTCTGTGCAGAGCCCGAGGGCTTAGGGCGACAGTCTCCTCTAGCCAGAGCTGATAGACACAGCCTGGAATGAAAATGGCTTGGTGCTATCATCAGTCATATATTCTGTTGATTATAACTTTGTCAAATTTGTATTTTTAGATGGGACTGGGTCCCCAAAACTACCATAAGAAAAGATCAGTGTAATTTAAAACAAAATTTGAATGAAGATCTAGCCAATAATTGTTCAAACCATTCTAGAAACAAGCTTAGGAAAACAAATTGGATGTGAACCCTACAAAAATTGTGGTCTTTTCATTTATAACTTTTCAGATCATCCATGCCCCAAAATTTGACCTCTGTATTGGGAACACAGATTTTACTGCAGTGTGAACAGCTGCCTAATTTATAAACCTTTGGAAACTGTGGGTTTGTGTCCTTTGATCTTAGCAGACGAACATTTTCGGCATGTGCCCAGAAACCCCTCACAGCTCCTGGCACTGCCTGTGCTGGCACCACAAATGACAGATAATGGACCTGCTTCACTTCATCACCTAACCAGGAGAGGACTAAAAGTAGATGTGGGGACAAGACAACAAGCCTGGGAAACTGAGATTAGACTAAGGGGGAAATATGATGATAAGGGCTGGAATTAGTAACTCCTAATTCCCAAGAGGTTTATGCTCCATTCTTATCTGTGTATTCTCACACACATTGTACATGCAGCGAAATAATGTCTGAACTACCCTGACATTCAGTTTTGGGAATTATTTTGCTACATGTTTGCACTGACCAAGATGTCCAGCATTTTGGTAAGTGTAGGTGCTTGGTCAGTTCCCATGTAACATACAATAAAACCTCTGCTACTGACTTCTTCTTTTGTAGCATTTCAGGAGGTTGCTAGGTGCCATTGGTGTTTCCTGTAATATAAAATTCAATTTAAAAAATAATTTTTAAAAAGGCATAAATTTTTTGGCTGGAAAAACTACTTTGAACACTGGCTTGTGTTGCCTGTGTTTGAAACATGATGGCTCCCTTTTTGTTCCGTTGACTGCAACAGAGATTTTCATAGGAAGAAATACCATCACTCTGAAGTAAGAAGTACAAACAAATGATACTGTTTCTTAAACATAAATCCCATGTAAAGGAACTGGAAAGACATTAAAAACAAACCATTGCATCCAAACAGTTATTTTTAACAGTCCATGTGTTTACTGTATTTTCAAACAAATTCATGTCCTTGTGGCTGAAGCTGGTGAGGAAATGTGACCTGGAGGAACAACAGAGCGTGAGTCAGGAGTCCCCAGTGGGACATGGCCATGGACAGCCTGGGCACGCCACATCAACCCACCATGCCAACGCTTCTCCAGCTGCAAAACAGAAAGGTATCTACTTTCTTTAGTACCTTTGGTGGGAAATATGAATGAATAGTACTACAAAAATCGTAACATTGGTTTTCTCCAGTTTTCTGCAATGCCTGAATCTAAACTGACAGCATGTCAAAACTTCCCTGAAAAGTGACTGAAGTGAATTTTATTTCATAGTAGACATTACCAAAATTAAATGTCACAGTTCGTATTAGTTGACAGTCTGAGGAACAGACCAAATACAATTAGCTCACAGAAGACATTATTCCAGTACCCAGTTTGGTGGTTCTACAAAACGTATGAAACTCATGCAGTTTTCACAAGGGCTGCACATGTGCCAATGATGATGAAAGCAGGTTGGCCACCACCAGGCTGTCCCCTGTGAGACAGCTGTTCAGAGTAGGGAAGGGGTTTCATTTCCAGGTGCACTGACTGGGGACAGTTAGATTGTGCCACCTGAACTCCAGCAAGGTCCCAACCAACAACTGGAAAGCTGTGTTCTATTATGTCAACTGCCACAACCGAGCTTCCCCAGAGCCCCAGCTCTGCAGGACCACAATCGTGGGCAAGACGCCAACGGCGGATTTAGTGCTGGAGAAAACTGGAAAGGGTGTAACTTCCAGAAACATGCTGAATACCTAGTCCACTCTTTTCCCTCCAAGTTCCTGAGGTCCACACTGCAAGCATCCAGTGTACATTAGGTTTCAGCTGCCCCTCTGCCTAATATCCAGGAAGAAGCATGGTGCAGAGGTAGCAGCAAATACCCCTGCTCTGTTCTTGGTACCCTCTGCTGTGGCAGTGGAAGCTCAAAGACCTGAACCAAAAACTTGGAGGAGACAATAAGGGTCATAAAGAGGAGACATAAAGAAGAAGCAACTTTCATAAACTGCATTTCAAAATATATGTTGCAAATTCCACCTACATACACAGTAAGTGCTGCTTTGGCAATGAATCCCAGACAATAACCTTGTTGTTTGTTCCAACTGAGTCATAGGACTTTTTCATGTATTACACACCAAAAAGACTTCCTATTGTCAGCCACTCTTTGACTTCAACTTGGTTGGACTAAAGACAAAAAATTGTTCAGGGCAAGATTCTGCCAGATAAAGTCTCAGTGAAATCAGTAGTTCTTTTCGTACCAAGCACATGGGCCTGCGTGGAGACTTGGCTTTGCTGAGCTATTTCTCCAAATCTAAAGGAAAGTACACTCTACGCATTTCCATGTCAAAGACTACTTCAAAGGCCATACTTACCATTTTTCAGCTCTGGGAGTAACATTCTTTGTTTATCAGGGCTATCACTCAAGATGCCTGCCCTCTTTCCAGAGCTGCAAAATGGTTTTAATGTGAGTGAAAGCCTTTAACAGCAAACCAAAGAACAGAGCAAGAAACTACGCAGTAAGTGATATTTTAGAATTCCTGAAATGTATCTAAATGATTGAAAAAATAAAATCACATCAAGTTTTAATCAAAATTATACCAGGTTTTCCACAAACACTATTTAACATACTCAGATAATGAAGAGAGAAACAATGCTGTAGAATGTCACAGAACAGACAATATTACACGAATCAGTGCCATTCATTATCAAAGAAATAGGTGCCTGAGGCTAATACAAGCTAATACATGCTCATATTAAAAAATGTTCAGCTGATATAATTAAAAACTAATTCCTAATTGGGACAGGAAGCACAAAAGGTCCATTCTGAGTCTTAAGCAGTTCAACCATCTGACAAGTTAGTTAAAAACATTTTATGCAGTGACTGAGCCAAAAACATTAAAGAAATGCCTGTTTTCATGATTTGTGAGACTTTTTCATATAAAGACTCTTTTTTGCTCCCACTTGCATGTAACACAAAAGAGCTTTCTAAAATTTCATGATAGTCTCCTAAAACATGGATCCCAAAACACCTGGATAAACATACAGGTATTCTCATCTTGAAGCAGCTGGTGGATTTTCTTACCCCAAACCATCCTTTGTTACAAAAATCCCTGACAGTAAAAATAAACTCATGGTCTCACATACTCCTGAAAGAATAAGAAAGACTAACATAGGTAAATTCAAGCACGTAAATTGCATGTGATCTACACACACTCAAAAATATACACTAATAACTACAGAATCAGAATTGGTATTCACATAAGATGACTTTTAAAGATCATGAACTGGAAAGCCAGAACTACCTTCTCTATTGGACCTTTTCAGGACAGTGTCCATCCATAGACCATCAAAGAGGGATTAGCTCTCACCTCATTCCACCAAAAAGTCTGTTGCTGCACAAAACAGAAAAAAAAGGCTGTTTCCATCAAGCCTCAACTGTGAGATCAAAGCTGTTGCTGGGAGGGGATTCTGACAACACTATAGCAGGTGTGCAGCTCTTTGAAATTATATCATCATGGTTAAATGACTGCAGAGAGCAAATACTCTTTCTAGTCACATTACACTAAACCAGGGGCTTTTCCGAGAATACAGTCTGTGAACACTGGTGAAAACTACCTACCCCTAAGGCAGCTCATCAGACATTCACATCAACTGGAAAATGAGATCTATAATGGTCCTTCTTCAGAGCACCAAACCCTCTGACAGCAACCTGCACTTCTGAGCTGTTGCACTCTGCTGTAAATCACATGGGTATCAGATCTTACAGTGCTGCACGCTCAGGGCAGGGCTTGACCCGTGCTCTGGTTCACTATATGCTCCAGAGCAAGCAATTAGTCCAAACTCCCACCTTCCTTTCAGTGATAAGTAAATAAAATTGGAAATGTTCTCAGCATGTTGGCAGTCTTATTGCTGGCTTGCTGAATTTAAGATTCCCATCAATAAAAAATCACTATGTACTATTGCCACTGAAGGGAGATGTGAGCTAGCATCTCTATCTTCAGCAGCTGGTAGGTTAACCCAGGATTAGAAGTTGGTATAAAAGGTTGGATTCTGCTCACCTGGAAGTCAATGGAAAAGCTGAAGTTTACTTTGACAGAGAGAGAAATGGATTTTTAATACTATGGTACAGGACCAAATGTTTTTACATGTTCTGGTGCAAATTCAGTGGAATTTTATATGCTCGACATAACAGCGGCATTAGCAACTTTCTGTGGAGAATGGTGCCATCCTGCGCTTCAGGGGAGGCCTTTGTCCTACTTTAAAACCGAGAAAAAACACGCATAGGATTCTCCCAAACAAGTGGGAAATGTGCAAAGCACATGCATGGTATTATCCTACCTTTTAAAAATCTGACCAGATCAAACACTAGGTTGTAAATCAGTCCTTCAAGGGAAAAGGAGACAGTGCACAGAAACTGTACTGGAAAAATTCCAAATAAACCCCCATCTTTGTCCAAACCTGTGACTCTCTGGATGATACAGTTGTAAAGTTTATGCTGTGTCCGATTAGCTGCATGTGCCAGGCACTAAAATGTAGAATGAATACAGTGAAAGCTCATCTAGGGTCTGTCAGGTTGAAAGACAGCTCTAACACCCTCTGCCTGCCTGGGTATGGGAAGGCAGGAGTGCCTGCCCTGTGTTATGAATGAAAGCAATGGAACAAATGACATACTCACACCTGGCCAAGAGGGCTGAATCAAACCCAGTATCTTCCTAGCCTGAAAGAGATCCTAGAAACACAAACCCAACTCGCTGCACTATAGCTTGAATTTGCAACAGTGTTGTCACACAAAATCCCTGGGTAAACAGCTCAAGGATGAAGAAGACAGTAAAGTTTCCATTATGTTGACCATGTGAAATCCAACCCTTGTTAACATTCTTCTGACAAATCATTTTGGAAGGAGAATGGCTTCTTTGCTTTATTAAGTAAGGTTTTAAAGTATTTAGAAGGTTTCTTTTCCTTTTTTACCTGAGGTCAATTGTTTCATTTTCAGTGTTTTCTTCACTATATAGTCCCTCCCCTGCCCTTCACAACTCTGACAATGAGGACAGAATCTTTCCACTAAGTTTTCTTAAAGAGGAAAAAACTGTAAAATTAAACTCTAGCTCCTGTTATTGTGAATTGTTTGGATGGTAATTCAATTTTTTTTTTTTTTTTTTTTTTACTTTCCGCAGCACTCAAAAAGCCTTGGGTTGGGAAGTGCCTTTCTGGCGGTGAATAGGGCCCACTTCAACTAGTTGCAACTGAGGTCACTGGACAATCAGGGGAACTGCTCCTCCCAGCACTCTGACCCAGTTCATTATTTTGGGTCTCACTGTGTTGTCCCTCTGGAGCCGAGGCCACCTGAGTATTGTTTAATGCTCTGGCCTGCCCAGCCCGGATGCTGCCCCCCTCCTGGTCAGAGCTCCTTATTGTGGGCCTCAAAAGCCAGATACCGAGGTGGGATGAGGCTGCCTCAGGAAATCAACTTGAACTGGTACAGGAACTGATTGCAAGATAGCACGAAGCACTGAGTGAGCACTTGTAAGGAGAATTTAGCAGTCTCTGGTTTCATTTTTCACTGAAAACCAGCGCTAGCCTTTTCCAATACTGGGCATACAAAGCAACTAGATTTTTAGCCTTTCCATCAGAAAGCTTATTTCTAAAACTGCTTACAAGAGTAAATAATAACAAATAAAACACACAGAAAGTTATATTATGGTAAAACCTCTAGCATGGCCTGTCAGTATTCAGACTGGAAGAAAACAGCAGCATTGCTGCCACAAATTTAGCAAACTCAGAAAGTAACTGGAAAAGGAAATGATTCAGAAACCACAGGTGCTCAGCACCAAGCTGCTGTGCCTTGCTGGCAGCCCAGGGACACGGGCACTTGTGAGACAGCAGGAATCAAAGGCCAGGTTAAAATTAGGGATCATCTCAGAACTCTGCTCAGCCCAGCTCTCCATGCTGATTTGCACCACGGGAGCAAACAGGTTTTTCCAGGAGAAGAGTGAGCCCAGGGGAGTGCTACCCTCCTGACTGCTTTCATCATACCAAAAAGAAAACTAAAAGCTAATATACCCGAGGGCAGGAAGGGGAGTTTGGGGGGTTTTGGGGTCCTGAGAGGAGTGACGGGAGGGGG
>NW_024581108.1:10724093-10725425 GCF_017639235.1 Corvus kubaryi
AGGAGGAAGAAGGCAAGATACATACTTGGTTGAATTGGGAAGGGAGATTTTTAAAATTATTATTTATTTCCAATGTTGTCATGTTTTTCTCCACTATCTTGCAATGCACTTTTCTGCCTGTCCAATCTTTTACAGCATCATTCAAACCCGGAGTGCTTTGTGGAAGTAAACATGTACATGGTTGTCTTCAAACAGTGGTGCTAATAATACTAAGGCTCTCGTCACAGGAAGTACTAATTCCAAAAAAAAAAAAAAATTAAAAAGCCAAACCATAACTAACATACTTATCTGAGGAATTAAATTCCTTACTTTTAAACACTTTCACCCTCATGAAATTCTGATAGGATACATTCAGCGGTTTTTCGTAAGCCTCTCATTTTGCTTGGTCAACTCTTTCTAGTGAACTGGAGAAACTCACTTGGTGAATAAAGGACAAAACTGCTCATCACTCTGCGGCAAGGCAGAGCTGGTTTTAAACGGATTTAAAATCAGGATTTGTTTCTTTTCTTTTTTTTTTTTAATCTCTTCAAAAACCGAGCTATGGATGCCGGAGCCTCGCAGTGCCGCCGGGGCTGCGCTACCCTCCCGGCCCGGCGGCAGAAACCTGCCAGGACCCTCCGAAGCTTGGAGACGCTGGGACGGCGGAGGGACCGGCGGGCGCGGTGGGAGTGCGGCTGGACCGCCGCCTCCCAGTCCTGCTTACATCCTCCCCGTAATGCGGGCTGGTCTGGGGCTTGTTTTCGGGGAAAATACGGCCACGGGCTTTCCCAAGCCGCCCATCTCCACGGCGACTGTTTCCCACCACTGCCCCCTCGGCGGCCCCGCTCCCGGGAAGCCCAGCTCGGCTCCGGGCCACTGCCGTGCCGGGCAGCCCCGGGGCTGCCCCGCCCGGTAAGGGATGCGGTGGGATGGATGGAGCATGGGGGGGCTGCCGCGGCCGCTTTCCGGCGCCCTCCGCGGGAGAGGGGACGGCGGCGACCCCAGATAAAGTTTGGCTTCTACGGCACTGGCCGGGGTCGGAGGCGGCACCGCCGATGCCGCTGGCGGGCAAAGCGGGGCCCCGGCAGCCGCGGGCCGGGCCGGGCCGGGCCCGGTCTCTTCTCCCCGAGGGGGCGCAGGGCCGGGCCCTGAGGGCCGGCTCCGTCCCCGCGCGGACCCCGGGGCCCCCTCCCCGCGGAGATGCCCCGTCCCCGGCGCAGGCAGCGGAGCGCCCCGGGAGAGGCAGCCGGGCCCGACAGTGCTTACCTGGTGCGCGTCCGGGCGTGCGGCTCGGGGTCACGGGCAGCGGCCGGGCGGCAGCGCGAACATCCCGCGGCGCGGTGCGGGGCTCAG